>NC_056725.1:1622851745-1622968299 GCF_019279795.1 Protopterus annectens | reverse complement strand
TTTTACTTGACCTTGCCTTGCTTGGATTACTTTTGAATACTTAGTAATGCTATACAATTATATATTTTCTATTATTATTTTTTGTTTTGTTTTGACTTAAGATGAGTTTAAGTTCGCTACTTCTGCTACTATTGTCTGATCTGATTAATATACAGTGATTAACTGGAGATATATGGACTGAAAATCTTCAACACAGAGAAGTTTCTTACACTGTTTTGTAGCCTTTAGAAAATGCATACCAACACAAATCCTGTTATTCTAGCAATTTTCTAAGTTCATGAGAGCAATGTTTATAATCTGTCCCTATTTATTTTAGGCTTCGTCTACATTTCTTGTACTAAGAGGTTGAGGTGTGTTTGTGTGATTGAGTGAAATGCCCTAGTTAGGGTTAGCAGGTGGAATTTATTTTCAAGTGCATTTTCAAGAAATAGTGAGCTTCAAGGAAGCGAAGTTTACTGCTGCTCATGCCAAGTCTGCTTAAAATGTGCAACTGTTTTGTTTAGCAAATGTTATCACTATTGTGGTATAGAATTTTAAAGCAATGTTAATAGCACAGGCGGTAGCATACCTGCATCTTGATGTAGAGGAGAGTAGGTTCTACTCCCACAGTACGTCTATTTGTATTTTAAGGGGGTGGGGTGCTGCAGTCATGAGTATGTCCTCCTTTGGATGAGATGCCTAGTAACTATGAACTTGTTTTTTCAGCTATTGCAATATACCAGCTTACCATTTTTTTATGTAACACAGGAAATCTATTCTTTAAGGGCAGCAGGCACTGAATTTGTAAATGAAACACTGAAATATCAAGTTATTTTCTAGCAACAACCTCTTTATTAGTTTCAGATCTCTTTAATGTGGAATTATTCAGATGACTTTTACTTCTGCAGAGATTGTGCATATTGAGTAATATTGGTGGATTGCAATGCCAGAAGTCTGGTATGTTCTAAATTGGGCAGTTTATCATTATTGGTTCATATGTTTTGTTTCATTGCTTACTGGAAAAATGTTCAAAACTATAAATTTAAAACACAAGTGCTGCTGTATTATATAAGGGATATAATTCAATCATATATTACAATCACTCTCCTTGCATATCTTACATCCTACCAAAGCTCTATCATTCCCGCACTCAACCACTACCACTGTACTACTACTCACACCACCACTCATGTCTCACCCTCACTCAGCTCCCCTCCCACCAACTCAAGAACCATCCCTATGCACCCTCCACATATTCTACCAACTATATTACTCAAACATAAAGCATCCCTACAACTTAACATAGTAACCCTCCCACCATACCTATTACCCAAAGAGCACAATCATAAAGTTTCCCTTATAAACAAACACATTCAAAAACTGAGAAAACTAATAACCTCATGCATATCAAAACTAGCGCTAAGTGGAGATATTCACCCCAACCCTGGCCCTACCATCTCCAACCCCAATCCTCATAATCAGACTAGAAACCACAACTTCTCCCATATTAGACAATAGAAAGCCAAATTACTTCCTTCTACTAAGCCTAAATATTAGAAGTATATCCAATGAACTCCATGCCACCATAGACTTGTACTCCCCAGATATAGTCATCCTGACAGAAACCTGGCTAAAACCTCACATTAACAGTGAGCAAATACTCCCTACAGGTTATGGCATACTAAGAGTAGACCGGCAAAACAAGAAAGGAGGCGGTGTAGTTATAATATTTAAACAGCATCTAAACACCCAGATCTTAAAATCATCAGCTCCACAAATAGGCAATGAAGAAATAATATATACCAACCTCAAAATAAACCAAAATAAAACCATCAAGATAATTGGATGCTACTTCCCACCTGGCCAAAACATCCCTCCACTAGAAAACCTCCTCAGCTGGTCTACCCACCATCTCCCCCAAGAAACTATCATTTTAGGTGATTTCAATATTGACTGGCAATCCTGTTCTGGCAACCATCCAACCCATCATGTAAACCTTCATGGCTTCACCCAACTAGTCCAGTCGCCAACCAGGATAAATAAAAACTCCAGCAAGCACACTACCCTGGATTGGATACTAGTCAGTAAGAGCCCCCAGTCGTATATAACAGGCTGCTTTATCAGATAGCCTCAGTGATCACTCCCCAACATTCCTACTGAAAAAATACCTATACCAAGCTAAACCTGTCTACCATCAGATACGTAAAAAAAATAAACTTTAACCCACTCACATTCATCTCATCCCTCAAAGAATGTAACTGGCATCCTCTAAAGTACCTCAGTCTTGATGACGCAGTTGAATTTTTTAATACTACCTTCCTGAGCATCCTTAATTACCATGCCCCATAAGACTTTCCAGAATCAAAGCACAACCCTCCCCATGGCTACAGAAAACCACTAAGTCAGAAATGAAAAACAGGGATAAAGCCTGGGAGCACTGGCAAAACCAAGACCCCCTCAACTAGACAGAAATTCCTAGAACTACGCAATAGAGTCAAAAAGCTAATAAAACAGGACAAATTCCAATACTACCAGTCTGCCCTAGACTCCTCCGAACACAGCCCCAAACAATTCTGGTCCTCCATAAACTCCATCCTCCACCCAGGTAAAGTCAGTACCCCTCCTCCTAACATCCCTCACTCCTCAGAAAATATTGCTACCTCATTCAACACACACTTCACACATACCACACTATCACTAGCTAAACAACACAACCCCCTCCCCTCCAATCCACACCTTCAACTACTAATCTCCCCACTGCCTTCTCTTTTTCTCCTGTACCTACCTCCAACATAAAAAAACTCTTAACTAAACTTAAACCCACCAAATTAGCAGCAGGCAACCTCCCAAGTGAATACCTACAAATCGCAGCTGATGCTCTGGCCTACCCATTATCCATCTTGATTAACCGATCTCTGTCAGAAAGTTATGTTCCCACACTGTGGAAAGTATCACATATAATTCCCCTCCACAAAGGCGGACCCTCCACAGAACTAACCAATTAGCCCCATAGCTATTCTCTCTCCAATCTCCAAAATACTAGAGAGATGCATACACTCTCAGGTCTCAGACTACCTCCTTACTAACAACCTCCTTTCCAATACTCAGCATGGTTTCCGACCAAACCATAGCACCACCACTGCCTTACTCTCCTTTACTAACACTATCCTTCAGCATAAAAACAATGGCTATCTCTCCTCTGCTACTTTCCTAGACCTATCTAAAGCATTTGACATGGTCCCACACAAACAACTTATCTCTGTCCTCAATAACCTATCCTTCTCACAATCAGTCACCAACTGGTTTCAGAGTTACCTGTCTGACCGCCAACAATCCGTTGTATGGCAGAATGACATACCTCCCCAACTACCTGTCTCCAAAGGGGTTCCCCAAGGATCCATCATTGGACCCCTACTCTTCTCTGTTTTCACAATCAATCTAGCCTCTGCCACCACACATGGCACACTCATACAATACGCAGATGACTCGACCATCATCTGCTCAGCCCAGTCCCTACCCAAACAGCAAAAAGTCACACAGGAAACCTTTTCCTCTGTTGAAACTTGACTATCCGATGCCCAATTAATACTCAACCCAAACAAAACTAAACTACTCATCTTCCAACCCACCAAACATACTCAAAACAACTCTCACTAACATCACAGCAAAAGACAGCACCACTATATACCCAACTGAACACACCAAACTGGTAGGAGTGGAAATAGACAAACTAAAATTTGACATTCGCATATCCATGACCATGACCATAAAAAAGTCCACAAAAAACTAGAAGCGTTATACAGAAATAAGCATCTTCTCACCAAAGCAGCAAATATTTCAATAGCAAATTCCCACCTTATCTCCACCCTACTTTATGCCTCTCCAATATATACCAACCTAAGGCAATGCGATCTAAACAAGCTAGAGACCTGCTACAACAAAATTGCCAAATTCGCCACAGGGGCATCCTACCGTAGTCACCACTGTCTCTCACTTGCTGAACTGGGCTGGCTTGAACTCCCTCATCTCCTTCAATGGTATCAACTCTCACTCGCCCACAAACTAGTAAACCATCCACTAAATGTCCCATCCCTCCAGAATCTACTCCAACCCTATTGCACCACCAGACCACTACGATCCAGCAACAAAAATCACTTGCAGATCACTAAAGCCAATAACTCTAAGCACTATTCTCTTGCACCATAGCCAAATTATGGAACTCCCTCCCACCCACAAAGTACAGTTTTGTATCTACCATAAATGTAGATGTTCGAGTGCTAATACAGCTGCAGTAATCACAGATGGGTTCTCTGCCGTCAGGCGGTCCCTCGGTCGGCCGAATTCCAAAGTCTTGGTCCGGCGTCGGTTGTTGTCGCTTTCTCTCCTGACGTCAGTGAGGCCGGAGTATATAAGACACAGCCGACGCCATGTTCTTCAGTCTTTCTTGCCCCACATGTCAGGTGCCCCCAGAAGGAAGGCAATACATAAATTATGTTTCTATGTATATACAAGCAATGCAATATAATCTAAAATCAGTAGTTGCAAGGAAATAAACCATAGAACGATAACCCAGTCAGGTAGTATGAAGAGGGTGTTAGGTCCCATGCCTTTACCAAGTGGGGAAGGAGGGAGGGAAACCTGTACTGCAGCTGTATTAGCACTCTAACATCTACATTTATGGTAGGTACAAAACTGTACTATGTTCATCGTGCATACAGCTGCAGTAATCACAGATGGGTAGAGTCCCAAAGCTACGCACAGGGTGGTAGGTACTAGGAGGAACTGGGCTGAGCCAGAATGCCCTGCAACACAGCAGTGGCAAAGCCTGCTCTAGTTCTGGAATATAAAGGCAGGTGGTAGTGTTTTGTGAAGGTATGTACAGAACTCCAAGTGGCTGCTTCCAAAATATCTTTGGTAGGAACTCCTCTGAGTAAGGCTGTAGAGGTAGCTGTGGCCCTGGTGGAGTGTGATCTGATACCTGCAGGAACAGATTTCCCATGATAGGAATAACAAAACCGTATGCAGTGGCCTATCCACTTTGAAATAGTCCGTTTGGTAACCGGCTTCCCTTGAGCCCCTACAGCATAGGACACAAAGAGTTGTTCTGATTTCCTGAAGGACTTTGTTCTGTCCAAATAATAACGTAGCTGCCTATGGATGTCTAAAGAGTGTAGCAGCCTTTCCCCTTTGTTTTGAGGATTGGGGTAAAAGGTAGGTAGGTGTATGGCTTGATTTAAAGCTACCCTGGATACCACTTTAGGCATAAATGACGGGTTGGTACGAAGGGAAACCCTGTCCTGATGGAAAATGAGAAAGGGCTGCACCGCCATCAGGGCCTGTAGTTCAAACCCTACGAGCTGAAGTGATAGCCAGAAGGAAGGCTGTTTTCCAGGACAAATATTGCAAATCTGTTGAGGCAGCTGGTTCAAAAGGAGGCAATGTTAATTTTTCTAGTATGTAATTAAGATCCCAGGCTGGTATTGGTTGTTTCCTTGGTGGTCTTATATTCTTAGCCCCTCTGAGGAACTGTCGTAAGAGTGGGTGAGAAAATAAAGGAGGATCCGTGTTGAATTCTGCAGAAATGGCTGAGGCATGGATTTTATGGAAGAAAATGATAGTCCACTGTTCAGCAGCTCTGCTAGATACTGTAATACCTGAGGCAAGTTCAGTTTTCTAGGGTCCTGGCCTTTTTCTCATTCCAAGAGCAAAACCGCTTCCATTTTGCGGAGTAAGCTTTTCTAGTAGATGGCCTTCTGGCCTCCAAAATGACATCCTGCACCTCCTTGGAGAGTAGGGTCTGTTGTGGTGTTAAGGAATTTTCCATGCAGCGAGATTGAGTGTTTTCAGCTGACTGTGAAGAGTTTTGTAGCTGTGCTGAGTCAGCAGAAGAGGCATTAGAGGCAGGGACCAGGGAGGAGTATGTGTTAGGCTCCTCAGGAGTGGGTACCAGTGTTACCTTGGCCAATCTGGAGCAATCAGTATCATCTTCGGTCTGTCTGCTCTTGCTTTCAAAAGCACCTTGGGCAGAAGAGGAAGAGGTGGGAATGCGTAAACTGTCCATGCTGTCCAACTGAATGAAAGGGCCCACTCTCCAGGCCTTTGGATGAAAAGTCCTCGAACAAAACTTTTCCAATTGATGATTCCTGTGGGAGGCAAAAAGATCTATGTCTGGCCTCCCCCACACTTGGATTATCTCTGTAAACACCTGAGGATGTAACTTCCATTCGTGTGGATCTGTCATATTTCTGCTTAGATTGTCTGCCAGCGTGTTTTCCAATCCTGGCAAGTACTGTGCTTGAAGTTCGATTTGCCATTCCAGAGCCAAGTTCCAAAGAGTCATGGCTAGTCTGCACAAGGGGTATGAATGTGTTCCTCCTTGTTTGTTTATGTACCACATTACTGTGGTGTTGTCTGTTCTTATCAGTAATTGTCCTGGATGTAGGAAGTCATTGAAAGCTGTAATTGCATTTATTACTGCTAGCATTTCTTTTTGATTGATGTGAAGGTGCTTTTCCTTTTGGGACCATTTGCCCTGAATGCACCTGTCCGTCATGTGCGCCCCCCAGGCATAATCTGAGGCGTCTGTTGTGATGACTTGCTTTGCTTGAGGCTTGCAGAATGGGAGGCCTGTGTTTGCTTGACATGCTTGGGCCCACCATAGAAATTCCTTTTGCAAACATGGAATTATTGGTATTATTGTTTCCAAACTGTGGCTGTGTGGAGACCATAGGTTTTTTAGGTACCATTGAAGTTTCCTCATATGCAGCTTTGCACATGGGATTAAAAGAATGCAAGATGCCATGAAGCCCAGAGCCTGCAGGATTTTCCTTGCAGTAAGCCTGGTACATTTTGCTAGTATTTTGAAGTACTGAGTTAGTTGCCCCTGTTTAAGTACTGAGTTAGTTGCCCCTGTTTTTCTGGCGTAAGATAGGCCATCTGGGTGTTTGTGTCCAAGTTGGCACCCAGGAAAGTTATTTTCTGAGATGGAGTTAGCCTGGATTTCTCTTTGTTGATGGTGTATCCCAGAGAATGCAGTAACCGTGTTACATATGCCAGATGTTCCAGAAGTATGTGCTTGCTGTCCGCTTGGATCAGGCAGTCGTCCAAATAAGGGTAAATTTGTATCCCTTGAAGTCTGCAGTAGACAATCACTGATGCCAGGCACTTTGTGAATACTCTGGGTGCAGTAGGTAAGCCAAAGGGCAATGCAGAGAATTGATAGTGGATTGAACCTGCAAGAAATATGAGGTATCTTCTGCAGCTTTATCTGATTGGGACATGCAGGTATGCCTCCTTGAGGTCCAATGTTACCAGCCAAAACTCCTTGCCCAGCATGGGAAGAAGCTGCTGTAATGTGAGCATCTTGAATTTTGGTACGAGTAAAAATGTGTCTAGGATGGACAAGTCCAAAATGGGCCTCCAGTCGGTTCCTTTCCTTGGTACCAGAGAAAGTCTTGAATAAAAACCTTGACCTTGTTCGTGAGTAGGTACCTCTTGAATAGCTCTCATTCTTATGAGCTTTGAAATTTGTAGTTGTGCCTCTGCCCTTTGATTGTGTGGCAGGTTTGGCATGCCTCTCATTTTTGGAAGAGTGTGGAATTGAAATTTGTAGCCTCTGTTTATAATGTCCAGGATCCATTTGTCTGTTGTGACAATATGCCAATTTCTTGCAAATAATGCTAGCTTTCCTCCCAAAGGTGCTGCCAGCTGAGACATGCTTGGCATGGAAATGAGGGAGTCATTGGGTTTGTTTCCTGTATTGTTGTGCACTGTCTTCGCCACCTCTTGGTGCTGGAGTTTGCCATTGTCGGCCTCTATATGATCCTTGTGATTGTCCTCTGCCCCTTGTGCGTCTGTATCTACCTCTTTGGGGCTTGTCAGTGGCTGGAAAGGACCAGTTTTTTGAAGTCCAATTTCTGCTAAAACGTGGTGGTTGGAACCTGTAAAAAAGCTTTGACAGTTTGCATAGATTTGGCTTTTTCTTCCATTTTCCGTAATATCTCCTCAGCATTAGTACCAAACAGCACATCCTTTTGTAAAGGAGCATCTAAAAGCTTAGCTTTCACATGATCAGGCAAGTTTTGTTCCCTAAGCCAGGCATGTCTGCGAATGACTGATCCTGTAGCAGCCGCTCTACTTGAGGCCTCTAGGGCATCATAACCACATTGTAAGGTGTGTTTACCCACTTGCTCTGCACTATGCATCATATCCTGTAACTCCTTCAAATCTGGTTGTTCAGGTTGAGACATTTTATTCCTTAATTGTGATAACAGGAACTGTTGATATTTAAGCATATGAAACTGACAATTTAAGGCCCTCATGGCTAGGGTGGCCGAGGTATATACCTTTTTCCCCACCTTTCTAAAGATCTTGACTCTCTTTCTGCAGGAAGTGGATTCTTGGCAGTGGAGGCCTTCAATCCCTTGGGGCCTTGAGAAATGGTTTCAGGGTCAGCATTATGGCTTTTGAAGAGAAATTGGTGAGAGTTAGGTACTCTGTAGTACCTATCAGGTTTGACTGGTGCAGGAGGCAGAGAATCCGTGTTAAGGCAATCCTCCTTATAAACATCATCAAGTATGTCCAAAACAGGAGGTATCGCCAGAGGTCTGTGTTGAGGTAACAAAAGAAATTCCCTAAGTCTTTTCTTGGAATCTGAAAAGTCTTGGCCTTCCCAATGGAAGTGTTCCCTCAAAGTGTGCAAGGTTTCCCCAAAGGAAAAATCCTCAGGAGGAGATACAGAAGGAATGGACTGCTCTGCATCCGAATCCTCAAAAGGTGGTAAGAGTGTTCCTCTACATCAGAATGTTCTGATAAAATGGATCCCTGATCAGAAGAGGGAGAATCTTCCTCCACTCTGGGTCTCTTGTCTGGAGGGGGTTGAGAACCCCTGATAAGAGTAATTAAATCCTCAGCCATTTTAAGCATCTGTTTGTTAGGCATGGGGCCTGGAGATGGGCCCTGTGCAACAGGCCTCTTGGGATGCCTGGCTGCTTTGGATTTAGTAAAGGCCTTAATAGAAAAAGAAGATGAGGGTCTAAAGACACCATGGGTGGAAGTGGACCTGTCCACATTAGTAGACTCAACATTAGCAAAGGCTTCGGTGGTTGTAGTCTGGGAAAGGGGCGAGGTACCAGCGGTCTCGGGTACAGAGGACACCGCCAAAGGAGTGTCGTCGGTAGTCAGGGACTGCAAAGGCGTCTCGCTGAGAACCGGACCACGTGTAGCCTGTTTTGGCGTGGTGTCGGCGGGGACCGCGGGCCTCGCGTGTCGGTCCTTGTGTTTTTTGGACAAAACGGTAGTCGGAGTATCCGTCGACATTTTATAATCAAAGGCTTTACCAAAATAGTGTTGGGCTTAACTCACCGATGCTTAATAGTGCGCTTATTGAAAGTAGCAAAAGCAACAGCCCGAGACGCCGTGGTCTGGGCCTAAACCAGGTATGCAGAGGGAATGGAAATCCTTATGCGGTATTTGCTTCCCACAAGAAATACAATTATTAACTTTTTCTGACATCGGTCTGAGGCAAGAAAAATTTCAACGGGTACTTAGCTTTAATGAAGACTTCGTTTCCAATATTTCCGTAATTCAGGAGCTGGCCGACCGCACTTGCGAACTGCTTCTGCTTCGGCACCGTGGCAAAAAAGACTAAAGAACATGGCATCGGCTGTGTCTTATATACTCCGGCCTCACTGACGTCAGGA
Source organism: Protopterus annectens (assembly GCF_019279795.1). Lineage (NCBI taxonomy): Eukaryota > Metazoa > Chordata > Ceratodontiformes > Protopteridae > Protopterus > Protopterus annectens. The sequence goes on along the minus strand of NC_056725.1, from coordinate 1,622,958,619 downwards.
GAGAAAGCGACAACAACCGACGCCGGACCAAGACTTTGGAATTCGGCTGACTGAGGGACCGCCTGACAGCAGAGAACCCATCTGTGATTACTGCAGCTGTATGCACGATGAACATTTACCTCCGTATCATCATGCACCCACTTCAAAACTTTACTACAAGCGCACCTAAAAACATGCTGGCTATGCCCTTGCAACTCCCACTCTAATATCACCCACCCCATCCAACCACTACCTTTCTTTCCACTCCACTAACTACCTTGATCATAGCAAGCTCAGATGCTCATAAGCCTAGCACTTGTACAGCAGGAACGTGTTATTTTAACATTTGTTAATGTCTGTTATGTACTTCATAGACAAAGATTCTAGTTGTCTACTGATGTACTATGTTCTTCATCTGTAAATATGTTGTAAGTAATTGCTATGTAAACTGTTAATCGCTATGTAATCCAATGTAACTACTGTCTGTTTATTTTAACTGTGGAGCTTTTCTCCCCGGGCCTCTGCTGAAAATGGACCTACGTCCAGTCGGACACTCCCGGTCAACAAATATAAAATAAAATAAATAAATAAATAATACAGTCAGGAAGATGAATCAAAGAACTTTTGCATGGTCCTAAAATGTGTGCAAGGGGCCTATGATTTCAAAACAGCCCAAAGGTAAACTTAAACCGCCACTGTCCAGATGCATTTTCTTTGAATGTAGGTTTCAATGCTGTTTCAGTGAATATGAGTTTCAAAGATAGAGAAGTTTTAATGCTAAGTCTGTTTTCATTTGTTTAGCAAATGTCTATCAGTTTGTGCTATAAAATTTGAAATAAAAGTTGTAAATTAAATTGAAATATCTGTAATCATTATTGAAGTAAAGCATAAAACAGTATGCACATCGAGAGTTTTGAACAGTGTTTATGGCAACTGGGGAGAAATAGCCAAGTAATGGGACACTGGAATGGTTGCGTGGGGGGGAGCTCTCGGTTTGCACCCCCCCCTGCAAAAAATCCTGTGGGGTCCTCTGCTGTACAGTTATCATTTTAGTTATTTGTTTACATATAGTCTAGAAACAGATTCATACAGATATACGGTTAAAAGAGAAAGAAGTAACATAATACAATGTAGTAACTCACTAAGATGTAGCATGTACACTAGGAAGTACATTTGGCTAGTAGTCGGAAATCAGCAAAAAATAAAATACGAAGTGAAAGGAAAAGTTCAGTTTATACTAATTTTTTAACTTTGCATCACTCATGCTTCTACAGATGTACAAGCAGCCCACTCATAAAAATAGTACATTTATCTAGAAATCAGCACATATCAAACTAGAAGCTGAAAAAGGAACAGAAGTGTGTGTCTACTAATACTCCAACCTTCTGTCACACTTGCTTTCTGTGGAATTACTAGCAGGTCAGAAAGTCACCACATCAGGCTAGTATTCAAAAATCAGAAAACAGTAAAACATGAAATGAAAAAGAGAAATATGGTTTCCACTACTGCTTGCCTCACTCAAGATGCTTTCTGTAGGTAGAAGCCATGTCATAAAATTGTTGTAGTTGGCCAGGATTCATAGTCACCACAGAATAAAACATGAAATGAAGGGAAAAAACACTCTGTTTACTAATGTTTTAAAAACCTTGCATTAGTGATGTGCTTTGTAGAGTACCAGCAGCAGTCAGGTCGTAAAATGCCTGAAAGGCTACTTTTCTCAATGGGTAGAATGCACAGATTAAACTAATGAATGGCTTACAGGGAGAGCTGTTGTCAGTACAGCTGCAATTTGAGATGGAATTTGGCTAACACCTTTGAAACTTCCTGCAGGCACTCTTCCCCCACCCCCCTCAGCCAAAGGTGAGCATGCTCAGAAAGGCAAACCTGAAACGTAAACAAAGGCTGAATCAAAACATAAAATCCCTGGGATTGTCCCTTTAACCTGTGGCATGAACCTTAATACCTTCTGCAGTGGATAACTTGGACATTCTTTTTCTTCTGATATAGTCCAGCAGTGCATTTGTCAGAATTTTCTCTAGCTCTCATGCAAAATCATGATGCTTCTGGCCAGGAGAGACTGCTTCATCTGCTTCAGCTAAGAAAACATATGTACTCTTGGTGTTTTCCTTTCTGTCTACCCCAAGCACCAGAGGAGTACAAAGACACAGAAAAATCATATATATAAAATTATATACATGCCTGACTCAAAAGAAAGTTCATCCAGAGGTGGTGGGACTCAGTGTAGAATGCCTTCTCACAGATCAGCTGAAAAATAGTGAGCAGTTATCTTTTACATATGACTTTATAAGAGTGGATAAATGTTGAAAGACACCTATAACAGTAACACACAACCTCCCTACCAGGACAGATTTGAGGAAAACAAAAAGGAAAGCCTCAAAAGGCACAGTTCTGAAGCCATGAAGTCTCAAAGGAGATCCGACTCTGAAACCATGGCCTGAACAATCATGCTTTGTGAATCTGAAAATGGGTTTCCAAATGAAAATGCGGCAAATGCCAACAGCAGAGACTAGGGTTGCCACCTTTTCAAATGCCCAAAGTGGGACAATTGTGGTATAAACATAAGATTTTGCAGGCCAAAACATACCCATGGCCAGTAGAAAGGACAGAACATCACTTTTTTGCCTAAATAAAAGCTTATTCTTGTAGAATTTTAGTTGCTTATTCTATTTCTGATAACATTTAGGTGTTTCAGATACAGAATAACTGTTTTATGCAACTATTGCATAAATATAGGAAATAATTTTGCCCTAAAATCTCAGGACATCGTCCATTTTTACAATTTTTTTGCAGGACACATCTGCCCAAAGAGGGACTGTCCCTCGCAAAGTGGGACAGGTGGTAACCCTAGCAGAGACATTTTCAATCAAGAAATGGAAGCAGTCATCCCCCTTGGTGAAGTGGTCACTGACAGCAGCATTTCAAACAAGCAGTTGGCTGCTTGATCACAAAAGACAGTGGAGTTAACAATTCATGTGGACAGGATCTGCTAATTGCTACAAGCTCCTCCTTCCCAAGAACAAAGCAGACTAAAAAACTGTCCTGTCTTCCTGAACTGTCTTAAATGTAAGATAGGCCTCTTCTACCCTGGGCACAATTAATTATAGCAGTTTATCACAAAGAGATTAAGGATAAGAACTGCCAATTATCTTTGTCCTGGATTATTCATTAATAAAGAAATTAAATAAAAATAATAATACAACAAAGAAGGTACATTAATGGGTTCGAGTGTCAATACATCAAATAATATATATACATAATTAACCATAGAAATACTTCAAAGACCAAAACCTAACTTAAAATGACAGAACAAGTGAATTAATGCAAATAAATGCCACGGTGGTACAGCGGTAGCATTGTTACCTCACAGCAAGAGGTTCTCCCGTTCGATACTCGGAGTGGCTTGGGAGTGCCTTCTGTGTGGAGTCTGCATGTCCTCCCCGTGGTTGGGTAGCGTTCGAAAGACAAGCGTGCGTAAATGGGCGTGCTTTCGTTGAAGGTTGGGCGTCGAGCTGGCACCTCGGCATTTCGTAAAAATCTACTGCCAACCATTGGCGGACTGGAGTTCCGCTGTGGCGACCCCTTACTGGGAAAAAGCCAAAAAGACAAACAACAACATTAGTAATTCTTAAAATCCTGCTGCTGTGGCATTATGAGACTCCAAATATGATTACGTGTGTTTTTTTGGCTAAGGTACAGCTTTCCTAGCAGCGAAGGGAAAGGAGTTATGCTCCATAGACACATTCTCCAGACAATTGGCACTGGAAGACCAGCTAGAAGTCTAGGTTTAGGCAAGCCAATATAACCTCTGTACCATTGTTGGGCTTCAGAATACTCTAATTTCCTAATAGGAAACCTCCTTTATTTTTTGAACAGCATCTCTAAAGGAAAAATCCTTTAGTGGTAAAGCACAGAATAGGGAGTGTACAGTGTCAGAATCACAGTTTTCAGCAGATGGAATTTGACCCACGTATGCCAGCTTATCTGCTTCACAACCATATATTTTGGACTCCTTTTGCAGAAGATCCACCCCACTCTTTTTAAGGGACCCCAGACACCTCATGCAAGTCCAAGTCTGGTCTCCTAGTCTTTAAAAATTACATAAAATACTCTGACAGGTTGGTTAGGAAAGTACAGTTGTGTACACTTACCATAAATGTAGATGTTCGAGTGTATTGACTATTGCTGCCATTACAATTGGGTTATCCTGCTGGCAGGCCACCCTCAGTCAGCCTGAATTCCAAAGTCTAGGTCCGGCATCGGTTGCTGTCGCCTCTTCCCTGACGTCAGTGCGCCAGGGGTATAAAAGATGCAGCCGATGCCATTTTCTTCAATTTTCCTTGCCTCAGATGTCAGGTGCCCCCAAAAGGGTAGGCTAAAAATTTTCCAATAAAACATGTATGCGCCAAAGTATCTATTTTGCCTTCATCTACAAGCAAATACACCACATAGGTTGTACGGAATAGAGAAGTACAGATAAATTCCAGCAAAGAAATGGGGGATGGCGGGTGGGTAACCTGGACTGCAACAGTGAATACACTCGAACATCTACATTTATGGTAAGTGTACACAACTGTACTAAGTTCTTCGTGTTTCACTGTTGCAGTCATTACCATTGGGTTGAATCCCAAAGCTAAGGTTGGGAGGTTGGAGCTAAATAGCATTAGGATTAGCTATTAGGCCCTGCATAACTGCAGTGGCAAAGCCTGCCTTGGATTTGGAGTAGAGTGGTAAGTGATACTGCTTTGTGAAGGCGTGCACTGAACTCCAAGTAGCAGCCTCTAAAATGTCTTTGGTTGGTACTCCCCTGAGGAAGGCTGCTGAAGTGGCTGCTGCTCTGGTTGAATGTGGCCTAATGCCCTTAAGTACTGGTTTGCCATGTTGTGAATAGCAGAAACGAATGCAGTGGCCTATCCACTTTGAAATAGTCTGCTTTGAGATGGCCTTTCCTTGTGATCCTGCAGCATATGCCACTAGTAATTGCTCTGTCTTTCTGAAAGCTTTGGTTCTGTTCAAATAGAAGCATAGCTGACTATGTCCAAAGAAAGTAGAATTCTCTCCCCCTTATTTTGTGGGTTTGGATAAAAGGTAGGCAGATGAACAGTTTGGTTAAGGGCCACACTGGACACTACCTTAGGCATAAATGTCGGGTTTGTCCTCAGAGAAACCCTGTCTGGATAAAAGTTTCCACAGTCATGAGTGCCTGTAGCTCAAAGACTCGTCTTGCAGAAGTTATTGCTAGGAGCAGAGCTGTTTTCCAAGATAAAAAACTTTATATCAGCTGTAGTGGCTGGCTCAAAAGGCGGCAGGGTGGGTTTTTCCAAGACATAACTGAGGTCCCATGCAGGTATTGGTGATCTCCTTGGAGGCCTTAAATTTTTGGCCCCTCTGAGGTACTGCCTTAATAAAGGATGAGAAAAGATTGGTGGCTCTGTATTGTAATGAGCTGAAATGGCAGAGGCATGAATTTTTATAGATGAAAAGGATAGGCCTTTGTCCAGCATCTCAGTCAAGTATTGCAAAATCTGAGGAATATTTGGTACAGCTGTGTCAATTCCTTGTGCCTGGTTCCAAGCACAGAATCTCTTCCATTTTCCAGCATAGGATTTTCTAGTACTAGGCCTCCTGGCCTCCAAAATGACATCCATCACCGATTTAGTGAGAGGTGTGTTTTGTATGACTACATTATCCACCATGCTGCCAGATTTAAGGTCTTGAGTTGGCTGTGCAGGATTTGATTGCTCTGCTGGGACAGTAGATGAGGCACTTGAGGTAAGGTCCAGGGCTGGGCATTGAGACAAATTCCTTAGGACTGGATACCAGTACTGGTGTGGCCAGTCTGGGGCAATCAGTATAATTCTTGGCCTCTCCTGTCTGACCTTTAGGAGTACCTTGGGGAGGAGAGGCAGAGGAGGAAAGGCATATACTGTTAAGTTTTCCCAGTTGAAAGATAGGGCATCCACTTTCCATGCTTGTCTGCGATAAGTCCTTGTGCAGAATCTCTTTAGTTGGCAGTTGTGAGGTGAGGCAAATAGATCTATGTCCGGGCACCCCCATTTCCTTGCTACCATGCTGAAGACTTGTGGATCCAATTTCCACTCGTGGGGATCCATGAGGTTTCTGCTTAGTTCGTCTGCCAGAGTATTTATCTTTCTTAGCAGGAATTGTGCCTGCAGATGTACTTGGTAAGTCAATGCTGTGTCCCACAAAGTCATGGCTAGTCTGCAAAGGGGGTAAGAATGAGCGCCTCCCTGCTTGTTTATATACCACATGACCGTGGTGATGTCTGTCTTTATCAGTAGTTGTCCCGGATGAAGTAGGTCCTTGAAGGCTGTCAGGGCATTTTGAACAGCTAGCATCTCTTTTTGATTGACATGTAGATGCATTTGGTTTGCGGACCATGTGCCTTGAATACAGTTTCCTGCCATGTGGGCTCCCCATGCATAATCCGATGCATCCGTTGTTAATGTCTATGTGGCTGGGGATAGATTGAATGGCTGTCCCTTGTTCTGGTGACAGGCCTTCGCACACCATCGAAACTCCTGTTGTAGGCAGGGAATGAGAGTAACTATTGTTTCCAGGTTGTGGCAATGTTGAGTCCAAACACTTTTTAGGTACCATTGAAGTTTCCTCATATGCAGTCTTGCATATGGAATTAGTAGAATGCAGGACGCCATGAAGCCCAAAGCCTGCAGAATTTTTCTTGCAGATAACTGGGCCTTTGTTGCCAACATTTTGAAATAGGTAGTCAGTTGCCTTTGTCTGGCGTGAGATAAGCCATCTGGGCAGTTGTATTTAAGCTTGCACCCATGAATATTATCTCTTGAGAGGGTACTAGTTTTGATTTCTGTTCGTTGACTGTGTACCCTAGGCATGGTAGAAATCTCTTTACAAACGCCAGATGCTGTAGTAGAATGTCCTTGTTCTCTGCTTGAATGAGGCAGTCGTCCAAGTAAGGATATATTTGTATTCCTCTGACTGCAGAATGCAATTACTGGTGCCAGGCACTTTGTGAAGACCCTGGGCGCAGTAGATAAGCCAAAGGGCAGTGCAGAGAATTGGTAGTGCATTGAGCCAGCTTTGAATCTGAGGTATCTTCTGCATGTTTGTCTGATTGGGACATGCAGGTATGCCTCTTTTAGATCTAGTCACAAGCCAAGCCTTCTTGCCCAACATGGGCAGAAGCTGCTGTAGTCAACATTTTGAATTTTGGAACATCCAGATATGTGTTTAGAATAGATAGGTCCAGTATTGGTCTCCAGGCTTTGTCCTTTCTGGGTACCAAGAACAGTCTTGAATAAAATCCTTGTCCCTGCTCTTGCTCTGGTACTTGTTGAATGGCCCTCATGTCCATGAGGGATGAGACTTGTTTTTGTGCTCTGCCCATTGATGTTTTGGCAGGTCTGGCCAACCGTTTGCCCTTGGCAGGGTATGGAAGTGAAACTTGTAGCCTTGTGATACTATGTTTAAAACCCATTTGTCCTGGGTTATTATGTGCCAATTTTGAGAAAAAAGTGCTAGTTTCCCCCCTAAAGGTGCTGCCAGAAGATAAGTGCTTGGTGCAGGCAGGGGGAAGTCATTGAGACTGTTTCCTGTATGGCTGTGATTTGTCTTCTCCAGTTTTGGAGGTAGAAGCACCCCACTCTTTACACCTGAACGAACCTTGGGGCTGGGATCTGCCTCTAGGGCGTCTGTATCTGCCCCTTTGTGGCCTGTCTGACACTGGAAAGGACCAATTCTTTGTAGGCCAGTGTCTGCTAAATCTTGGTGGCTGTACCTGTAAGAAATCCTTGACTGTTTGCATAGATTTAGCTTTGTCCTCCATTTTCTTTAACACCTCTTCTGCTTTAACACCAAACAAAGTATCATGCTGCAATGGAACATCTAATAATTTTGCTTTAACATGATCAGGTAGATTTTGTTCCTTTAACCAAGCATGCCTCCTAATGACAGAACCCGTAACTGCGGCCCTGCCGGAGGCCTCCAGAGAATCAAAATCACATTGCAAAGTATGCTTTCCAACTTGTTCAGCTGCATGCAATAATTCCTGCATTTCTTTGTTTTCTGCACATTCAGAATTTATCAACATTTTGTGTTTAAGCAGTGACATAATATATTGCTGATATTTGAGCATATGAAACTGACAATTTAAAGCCCGTACAGCCAGGGTAGCAGAAGTGTAAATCTTTTTTCCCATCTGTCCAGTGCCCTAGAATCCCAGTCAGTGGGAGTAGGGCTTTTTGCAGTGGAAGCCTTGACCCCTTTGGGACCCTGAGAAATAGTTTCTGGATCAGCAGCAGGGTTTTTGAAAAGGAATTTATGAGAGTCAGGAACCCTGTAGTACCTGTCAGGCTTAACGGGAGCTGGAGGTAAGGAGTCAGGGGTCAGACTGGACTCTGAAAATACATCATCTACAATGTCTAACACAGGTGGAATAGCTAGGGGCCTGTGTTGTGGTAGTAAAAGGAAGTCTCTGAGCCTTTTCTTAGATTCTGAATAATCTTGGCTGTCCCAGTGGAAATGCTCCCTCATGGTATGTAAAGTTTCCTCAAAAGAATAATCCTCAGGAGGAGAGGCTGAAGGGATTGATTCTTCAGCATCAGAATCCTCATAGGGAGGAAGAGAGTATTCCTGATCAGAACAGGAATCAGATGAAATGGAAACCTGATCTGAAGATTCATTTTCTGTCTCTTGCCTAGGTCTCTTATCAGGAGGGGGATGGGAACCCCTGATCAGAGTAATTAGGTCTTCGGCCATTTTGAGCATCTGTTTTTAAGGCATGGAGGTCTGTCCATGAGGCTGTTGTACTTGTTTCTTTGTCTTTAAAGGTGCTTTAGTCTTTGCCTTTGAAGCTGAAGTCGTTTTAACATATAATTGAGTAGGTCTGAAAACACCCTCAGAAGCAGATGCCTGCTCAGCGGCTCCAGACCCATCTAAGGGAATAGTTTCCGAAGGACCAATACCTTGAGCTTCCAGCAGCCTGGTCGACCCCACGTGGGTGTCGGTAGCAGCCTGCGAGTCTAAATTAGCGGTCGTCAGGGGCTGCAAAGGCGCCTTACTGAGAATCGACAAACCGGCGACTGGCTTAGAAGAAGCCTCGTCTGTTTTGGACCTTGGATGCCTGTCCTTTTCCTTGCGTTTCTTGTGAATTCTGGTAGTCGGATGTCTATCCGACGACATTGTATAGTTAAATCTTCTGCCAAAATAGTGAAATGCAAAATCGTACCGACGCTTAATAGTGCATTGGTTAAATCTAGCACAAAACTGACAACTAGCAATGTCGTGGTCAGGGCCTAGGCAAGGAATACAGTAAGAATGAAAGTCCTTATGAGGTATTTGATTCCCACAAGAAATACAATTATTAACTTTTTCTGACATCGGTCTGGAGCAAGAAAAAAGTTTCCGCAATGGGGTACTTAGCTTTTTAGTGAACACTTCGGATTTGAAATTCGAACACGAAAATCTCAGGAGTCGGCCGACTGGCACTTGCAAACTGCTTTTGCGTCGGGCACCGTGCGGCAAGAAAGACTGGAGAAAATGGCGTCGGCTGCATATTTTATACCCCTGGCACACTGACGTCAGGGAAGAGGCGACCGCAACCAACGCCGGACCTAGACTTTGGAACTCAGGCCGACTGAGGGTAGCCTGCCAGCAGGATAACCCAATTGTAATGACTGCAACAGTGAAACACGAAGAACATCTTGGTAGAAGCCCACAAAGTCGAACAGGAAGAAACACTGCCAGGCACAGGCTGAAGTAAATATAGACACCAGTTCATACTTCAGTGTTTTATGTCTCTCAACTTAGGGAACCTCTTTGTATACAAGGATAGTAGGGGACTCCACCTTTCCCTTCCGATATCAAAAAACAGGCCTTCTAAGCCAAAGGGCTTGTGGCCTCAGAAGTCCTGTAGGATACACAGGAAATCTAATGGGGAGGGCACTGCACAGTGCCTGTGCCACAGACCTCGGCTAAAACAGACTCTGTGAGTAGGGCCTGTGAAAGCACATCTACGAACACAGAGTTGCTAGAACAGCTTTTAGTTTCCCTACGATTTTCCCATTTATCTGTATGTTTTTTTATTAGGCAGTAGACTACTGACGCTTTGCAGGATTCCATGGCAGCTCAGAGTCAGGCATACCCCCCACCTCTTTTTTGGGATGCAAAATCCAGGATAGACTGACACCTTCTGTGGACTGTTCATGGGGTGAAATAAGCACAATATGGTCACTAGTGTGTCATGCTCAGAGCTAAAGCAGAACCAACACCCAGCATGAAAATGCTTGCAGGGATTTGTTTTACCTAACTCAGTAATTAACATTAACAAAACACTATTCAAAACTGAATTCTGTGCCAGACATAAGCCAAACAATCAAATAGAAAAACAAATGAGAGAAACAAAAACACCCTATAGAGTACTTATCTGGCTGCTAAAAGTAGGCAGGCAGACAGACTGAGCACTGGATCACAAGTTATGTACACTGCACAGTAAGAAAGAACTAAAGGTGGCATTAGCTGATGCACCCTTTATGCCACTGATGCACATATGCCTTCGCTGGGAGAGCACTGTTTGAAGCCCTGCGTGAAGATGAAGCTCTGGGAAAATGGGCCAGATGCAGTTTCCTGTGTACAGGATGTCCCAAAGATGAGAAATGCAAAAGCAATTACTACAACAAACATCTGTAATGAGGTTATGTTTTTAAGTGCAGAGGTAATGGAGCATCTACATGTTGAATTTCTGTGCACCAATTCGTAATTTAATAACTTTTTTTTACCAGATATGAACATTTCAAATAATTGGAAATATCACTTTCAAAAGCATCACAATGATATTAGTCCTTATGTTGTGAAGGCATACAGGACTCACAATTTTATGCATTTGGCCTAAGGAGACAAAGGAAAATATGCATGTTGCATTTTACATTAAGATGGTTAAAGGTTGCCCTCTCGTGGAGTGAGAGAGCTGATTTCACCTGAGTAGGGAATTGCTGCTGGAAAGCTTATTGTGCACTTCCCTGAATGGCTTGTGTGTATATCTAATTTAAAACTTGTTTTTTTTCTGCTTCTGTATACAGCTTGCATTTGCTTTACACAGCGGAAGTTAGTGGTGTTTTGTACATCTGCAATCACTAGAAGCTGTACTTTCCCTGTAAAAACGAACACTGAAATTTTCCACAGTCCTGAGCTACTCAAGGAGCAACTAGCTTGCATGCTGAGCAGCACTGCCACATATGGTTATCTCTAGATTATGTTATTACAGCAATCAGAACTATCACTGCTGAAAGAGCAAATGGTTTGTGCACTGGGCAGCATCTAAGCAAGCACCCATCCCTCGTCTGGTTGCAAACACCCTCCATTCTTTTCCCTAGTAAAACACATATTAAGGATCTGCAACCATGGACAGGCACTTTCCTGCTATCTTTGCAACTAGCTTGGTGGACATGGGCATCCTGAAGTAATGTAGCAATTGCCTTATGTACACTGACAGCCACTTAATTCTGAAACAAATGAATACAGTGGGAACAATATAGTTACACAATGTTACTGGAGGAAGCACTCTCAACAGAAGCAAAAAAACTTCAAACAGGTTGCTAGTGACACACACACTACCGCACTTACAAAGGACCAGACACACAGACCAAAATATGCACAGCTGCTCACATGTAACTTACCCAAACCTCAAATGCCTCTCAGACGCAGTCCTCAAAAACTCTGCATACACACAAACAAGACAACTCTTACCACAACACATAAAACCACATCTCATCATGTCTCAACTACCAAGCCCATAAGGCTCAACACCACACAACCCAATATTCTGGTCAAAGGACACTGCATTATGAGATGCACTGATGTTCCTCTCACCAGGCAGGATAAGGAGAAGGTTACAGTTAGTTGTCTGTTAGGGGCAAGGATTCACCAGATCATGCAAGCACTCAGATCACTAAACCCAAAGTACCAGTACGATTCAGTCATAGTGCATGTTGGCGTAAATGACCCGAGACGTACCTCCCTGGACTATATGAAGACAGACAAGATTGAGCACTCAAAATATGTGTCACAGGCAGGTACAAGCCTCACATTTAACTGTATTCTACAATCTCCAAGGATGATGCCACAATACCAACAGAAAATGATTGACTTTAATAATTGGCTTAGCTACTGGTGTATTCCAAAAGGGTTGAATATTTGTCAGCCTGGGAGAACAAGATTTACAGGCCACACTGCTTTGCTAGGTATGGTCTTCACCTGTCACCACTAGGCTTTCAGGCATTGGCCAAAACATTATCTACCCCTATTGTGCCTTTTTAGGCATTGTCAAACAGAAAAGCCTTTCAACAGAACAAACTGTACTCAGGATAAGCTAAAGGTATTACTTCTCAATGCTAGGAGTCTCAACAAGAAACTACACTCCCTGGAAGCACTCCACAACCTGAAGAAAGCAGACTTCTGTGCAGTTACTGAAACATGGTTCAAAGCCATGGAAAGCATCATGGCAGTGCACAGCTGTAATGCCTTTCACACGTTCTGATCACCCTCTGCACATGAAATGGCAAAAGGTGGAAGTGTATCCATCTACATAAAGGATAAAGCACACCTCAAGACTGGTCCAACAATACAACATACTTGAGCTTCTCCATGTCTAACTAACCATAGGAAAAATCCATTACCATATCCTCGCTAGCTACAGGTCCCCCACCATAAACCAGGAAACGCATACATCATACTTGTATTTACTAGAATCACTTACCATTCAACCCAATACCAAACTCATGTGTGACTACAACTACTACTCCCATTAACTGGGAAGCATACATGACCACTAACATGCAGGCTCAAAGACTTCCAGACTGTCAATTCAAATGCCCTGGAGAAGCTAGCCTGTACAAATATCCCATACCTGGTACTCACAAATATGGGACAGTGTTGTCCCCCCAGAGTTTGATGTCCTCACTGGTTAGATCAAATCACACAGCGGTCTCCCTCAAAATAAATATAAAACTAGGACCTCACTTAACCCCAAAACCTTTAAGAACTTTTCTAAGGTGAATTACCTCCTATTAAGGACATCATAACTAGTTTCCAAGCTTCCTCAAGCCCAGAAAACACAGAGGCCTATGCAGAGGGATACACAAAAGCCATGTATGACCATGCAAACAACTGCACAGAAACCGCAGTACCAGACCAAAATAAGCCTAAGACAAACTGCAAAAACAAGCCACCCTGGTGGACCCCTGGTATAAACAGGTTGTACAACAAATACATAAAAAGATGGTCTAGAAGTAAGAGAGAATTTGTACAACAGAGCAAAAAAACTCATTCATTAGTCTAAACAAGTCAAAAGCAAATTCTGAGGCAAAAATAGCCTCCCAAGCTAAGGAAAACCATACAGTATTTTTCAGTTATCTATCAATCTTAAAGGCAACACCCAACAATGTGTGGAATTAGTTACAGACTGCATCACCTACGCTCAGCCGTAAGATATAGCAAATCTGCTGTCCGATAACTTCAGACCCCATCCCCTCAAGTAACCCTCAAATAACCCCCCTCCCCCAAGAAATACCTTCAATTACTCTTCTACCAGTTTATAACCAAAGAACAGGTCAACACTCTAAAGCTAAAAACACAGCTTCAAAGGGTACTAACAATATCCCAGGGTGCCACTTAAATAGTTTGAAAACAGGACCTATCAGGCCCACTACGATCTCTTATTTAACCACAGCCTCCAGAATGGCTTTGCCCCTGTGGAGTGTAAGCCATTATGAAATATGCTTGCAAATGCATACAAGAACCGGGATGTTGGAAAAAGGTAGAAGACCTGGCCAGAAAAAGTCAATTTCTTAGAGAAAATATGGCAAAAGGAAAAAGCGCAGAGGACTACCAGATTCAAAGTAGGCATGGCTAACCAGATGCAGGGCAGCAGCAGCAGGGGATTTGTAGTGGTGATGATGGACTTCAGGTTATTTGACAAAATAAAAGTTAAAAAACTGACACTAATCATTGAGTAGGTCAAGTAATAAAAACATTTTATCTTCTTTTGCAATGTTATTTATAATCAAAAGGAACAATACTGCTTAAAGTACAAAATTAAAGTCTATTTAAAAAAAAGGCAAAATAAATAACTGAGTAGTAAATCAAATAGTGTATTGCCATACAACATTGGCTTCTAACGAACCTAGTGTACCTGGTTACATTTTTAATGTCTTACCCATTTCATCCAGCTTTTCCATGTCACGGATGATTTGCTTTGGGTCCTTCATTTTCAGCACAGCTGCCCTCACCATCATACGCTGTTTCTTGTTCTAAGGGTTTTAACAAATGCAAAGAACAACATGTAAAACAAATATTTCTGAAAATGGGTACTTAACACAATGCACATCTACCTGTAATACAAGACTTAAGTCAGTGCAGAACAAATACAACAGAAGCCACTGACATAATTTATTGAATTTATTCTCAGTATTTAAGTAATTACAAAAGAAAACAAACTTGTTTTTTGGAAGGAATGTTGAGTAAGACAATGTGAAGTCATATTTTCTACAGATTTGTTAAGAGAATCAACCATGAAAATGGACTCAGAAAATGATCATATCAAGACCTAAAAGGTACAATTAGAGCAAAGACTGCAAAACTAACTTAAAATATATAAAAAAATGTACTGCACCACAGATGAAAAATAAAAGCAGAAACCACATAAAACATGCAAAGAGGATATAAATAACCATGTTGTAAACTAATGCCCCATTTCAGAAGTTCAGTTTCACTTTTGTTGAAAAATGTGTCAAAAGTGTTTTCAAGCCCAACTCCTTTTGTAAATACACAAGGTCCCATACTGCTCACTCCCAAACGTAACACAATCAACTCTGAAAAGCTTCTGCAGCTTTAGAAAGGTTAAATCCCACACTGATGACCTCAGTCTGGTAAACTGGATAGAACACAAATATAAACAACTGAGCACCAGACCAGAGTGTAACTATCCAGGTATAGTAAAAATGCAAGATAAAATATATATTCAAACCCATTTAAAATAAACTCACTTGGTCATACATAATCTTTATATTATAATGGTAGAGGGCTAGCTACTTACTAATCTGAAGCTTTGGAATTCCATAAGGACAGATGCAGTTAAAAGACAAATACTGTAAAGAAACTAAACAAGAACAAAGTAAAAAAAAAACTCTCTCTACAAAAACAGCCTTTCAAGTCTGATGATGGTATTACATTATCTAGTTATATAAATATATTTCTGTACTTTGCATTACACTGTGCATCTGATACAGATGTTACCTTACCACTTGATTACTAACTCTGTAAAGTATGATTAATTTTTGTGGAGCTTTTCTCCCTGGTCCTCTGAAAAAAAGGGGCTATGCCCAGTCAGACTTTCTTGGTAAACAAATGCATTTAACTGACACATGATGGTTCATTTGTCTTCTCCATGTTTTTATGGGCTGGCTTTGGACATCGTTCACTTGGTCTGGTCCTTGAAGAGGCTAACTGATCAGTTTGTTAATAATGTACAGACGTCCCACTCCCATGTGAAAAAACGATTACCAAAACTGGGAAGTACCTCCTAACACTTCTCTGTCTGGCTGGGGTATTAAAAACGTAAAATAAATTCTGCTAAAGATGCATGCAAGCACTCTTTTATTAAACAATGAAGTTTTATCACATACTTTTGCACAAGATCTTTCAACTTTTTAAGTAAAACAAGTTATATGTTCTTGTTGCTGACTTTGTCATCTGTTGACCTATTGCACTATTGAACTCCCTACATAGTTTTACTTGTAAATCACAATTTTAGTTGTTGCTAAGGGTCACTAACTCTAGCATATTACAATATGCATCACCCAATATCATTGCACATATTCTGCAAGACAGCAGCAAACAATGCCATTAGGTTCCTAGAGGTAATGGCACAAGACCATGTCCATGGGCACCTTGCCTGCACACAGCAAACAAGACAAAACTAGCTCAGACAAGTCTGCACACGGAGATATTCCCAGGAGTTTCAGAACTCCACAAAGGTGACGAAGCAGAGTAGTTCATGTGCTACAGGTAATACATGTGATGCATGCATTGTTGACTGCATGACATCCAGACTTTTCTTATTTAGATTTCTTACTTGTCTTTGCAGAGTCTTTCTGTAAGTGTCAGGAGTCTCTTACATCAGTAAGAAATCTCCTTGTCAATCTAGGAATACAGATCAACATTCAAAAACCCTCCTTGATTTCTTTTCACATGATTATGATTCTAGAATGCTTTCTGGCTACATCCATGTAAAAGGCATACCTTCTTCAGGAGAAAGTGGAACTGTAGTTGGTACTTTTTCTGAGTTACTCAAATCAGTCTCGGACGTCAGCCAGAAAGTTTCTCAGGACTCTAAGGTTTATGGCTTCTGTGATTGTCATGATTTTTGTTTTTGCATTTACACATTTTGCAGAAATGTTATTTCCTACCACAGATTCTCCGAACTCAAATAAATGCAGGACAGCTCTTCCTGACATGTTTAATATAGTCTGGAATTAAAAGCATGCAAGTACCTCTATCTTGGACAGCCACATGACTCATCATTGTCTGTTATTTTTAGAACACAGCCTGCCTTTCCTATTTTGTACCTATTCAACTTATATTTACATACATTCTTTTCACTAGTTGATGCATTTAAGAAATGGTAATCAGTTTCGTAAGATATGCATTTGTAGATTATGTAGGAATTTGAGCTCTTATAAAAACAAATATCTAATAAATGGCAGAATTTCTAGGTTAGTAATAATGACTGAATTATTATCTAAGTGCTGCTGTATTGTCTTTCTCCTCAACCAGAAAAGAGAGAGAATATCTCTATGACTTTTTTTCTTAGCAACATGCAAGAATGCTGCACACTGCAGTTCTTTAGACTTTTCAGCAAATATTTTGTGAAGACTAAATCGAATTTCTTAACCAAACACTTCAAGTTTTTAGCCAAATTTTCTTATAATGAAAGTTTGCCTGGTGGCTTGCTGCTGAAATACATTTTCAATGAAAATTATGCTTCATTAGTTCTAATCTAGACAGTAAGCCTCTTGAAAGCAAATATATAATTTTCACTTCTGCATCTGTATTCTTTCATTTTACATTTCTCTACTCTCTAACACCATGTTATGTCAGGAGACAGAACACAGTGTGTGTGTGCGTTTTTCCACAAAGCCTTCATTCCAGCTGATTTCTTTGGAACTTCTTTGTATGACATCAAATGCTAATCATGGTACCTAGCTCATCAACATTTACATGTATATGTCCTATATCTGACAACTTGAGACACACTGCAGATATTTTCGAATGGCTAGAACATAAATCCCTATTTAGAACAGAACTCTGAACTCATTTAGCTGCATGGCAACATTTGCTGTAAGAGATCACAAAAGTCATGGTTTGGCTGTGAAAGATCTCAAATTCTTTTGTGAGAAGGCACAGAAACTTTGGGGGTGCAACTGAGTGCAGAATTTGTATTTAATTAACTAATAAATTGCTTTTTTTCTTGTTGGAGATGTCATCGCTAGTGCAGCTACAGCCTACTGTATGTGCACTGGCTTGCACTGTATTAAGTCTTCTGAAAATGTTAGTGTTATTGTTTAATACCCTTGGGTTACCTGAACTTTTGGCTACTGCATGTGGTATAAAGTCTTCTGTCATGCTCCTGCCATACTTGCCAAAAATACTTTGCTGATTTCATTCTTTCCTGAAAAAAAAAAAATCTGCCTTTGGCAATGACATAAAATCTGTTCTGTAGGAATGTATTCAGAGGAGCTCAAAGGAGCCAAACATTTTGTGATCACCTAAGGAGCAGTGGATAATCCAAAGGGTAATGCAGAGAACGGATGGTGCAATCCAGACACACAAAACCTAAGAAAACTTCTGAAATTGGTGGCAATGAGATAAGCATCTCTCAAATGCAGTGCTACCAAAAAATGAGTCTATAAGGCCAACATTTAGAACTTTAAAACATTAATAAGCAGGTTTCAAAAGGATAGGTTGAAGACTGATCTCCAAGAGAGATCCTTCCTTGGCACGAGAAAAATTCCTAAACAAAACAAAAACTTTCCCCCACAGATTTGAGAGAACTAGTTCTAAACCCCCCCCATTTAAGCACTTGAACGATGAATGGGGGAGCGGGCAAGGAAGTCTGACTTAGAGGACGAGGAATTACTCAAAAAGGAGGCAAGTTTTCCCACTGCCATCTGTAATGCTCCTGAACAACTCATATATATCCTATTTGTCATAAACAATCTGTTGCCAATGGGGGAAGTGGAGAACCAGGCAGTAGGACAGGATGAAGGATGTTTTCTTAGACTTCTCTGAACATTTTTATAGCCTGCTTGACAAAAACTTGTTGGAACTGCTTGTTTTGTGTTAAAAGGCACCAGAGGTTTTAGCTGACTTAGAGAAAGAGGGACGAAAGATCTGAGTAAACTTGGGAACTTGTTTCCTTTTTTCATCAAACTGTTTTAGTACTCTAGTAGTAGAAGGACCAAACAAAACTGCCTTATATAAAATTATAGATTCAACATTTTCATAAACATCCGAGTATGTACCAATGCAAAACACCCAGGACACAAGAGTCAGTATAGTCATAAGCACATTTTAAAGTATGTTTAGATCACTAGGATACAAAATTAATACTAAACTTTATCGAGAACTTGCCTTCTGAAGATGGAAAACTGGTAGTAATGCTCCTCACACTGATCAGATTTTTCATTGCATCTAAACTAGACCTGCAGGGTCAGATCTGGGATGAGAAAGCAAATACTTCTAAGACTGGGGAACTTTATAATGTCTGCCTGCCTTTTTGGGGACTGTAGAATGGCTGTGGGGAACATGCAGGAAATACCAAAGACATTATCCAAGGTTGGCAAGAGTGGAGGAATAGGTGTAGGTTGTGGAAAGTACACCTGTAACAAAACATAATTCTTCTTCAGAAAAGTAGGGATATCAACTTGTTCCCCCTGAAAAATATTATGCATCCCAAAAACAGTTTCAAGAAAGGAAAATTCATCTACAGGAGATTCAGTGGAAATACTCCCCTCTGATTAGAATCAAGGACATGGGCACAAAAATAGTGGATGCCCTATGCATATCCTAATCAAGTACAACTGACAGAAAATCCTCAGAAACTGCTCTATTTCCACAAAAAATTCCAGTCATTATCAAAGGGTTTAAAGCCTGCAATAAGACTTTAGCAAAGCTAATAAACTCTCCCTTACTGACAGAATAACACTGAAGAAAATTAATGTTTTCCCTTTTTTGTTAGTTTCTTGAAGGGATATCCCTAAAACAGGACCAATTCGGGAATGGCTCACCACCTACCTATGCAGGAATGCAATACTTGATGAATTTCCCAGGACCAAAGAAAATTGTTCTCCCATGTCCACTGAGGGTACCTGAACAGCCAGAGATGATACGAGTAACTCCTGATGCATTGTGGCTGTAGCAACTACACCAGACAGTTCTGTAGGAAAGAGTGAATGGTCTGAGAAACCAGTATTGGACACTTTGTAGTCCCCCCCCCCCCCCAAGTAGCTGAGCCATAGACTAAATCCACTGAGTTTTCAAGGGCTCCTTGCAAGTTTTTTTTTTTTTTTCCTTCGGTCTGAAAGAAGGTAGAACCATGGGACTGGTAAAGCTGTTCCATGGCTCTGCCAAGGAGACTAAACTGCCAGTTAGCACAGGTGAATCAGTCAGTAAAAGTTGTCAAATGAAATGTTCACTAGAACAATACACACCTGCACTCTGAAAAGACATTGTCCCCAGTAAAAACACAGTAAATCCCAATAACTTGCACCACTTTTCCCAGAAAATGTGCCTTAATTAAGTGCAGTGAAAGATGAAAAAGATGGTAAACTGAAAGTCAATCCTGTAAAACACACATTACCCAAAAAATGTGTTTTAGATAAGAAAAGCGGTACATTTTCACAGAAACCCAAAGGGGACTTATCTGCCCAGCAATGCACAAATGAAGACCAATAGAAGAGCACTCACAAGGGCAGCAAGAAAGTACCGAAGAGTTTCACGCTCAAGCTGCTGGCTACTCCTTTCACATCTCAAGTTGCCAGCAGCCTATGCACATGTTTGAAAGGAGCCAAAGGCTTTGGAAGACTAGTCGGTTGTTACGTCCATGGCAGGATATAACCCATTTATCTAAAGCTACTGCAGTGATCAAATGATGAACATTCTAAATATACAGCAGCATATCTGAGAATTCAGGATTTGGGAAAATTATCAAATGCTTTCGGTAAACGGCTTCCTGAGTGTACACTACTATTCTGGAGCAATTCAAAACAAATTACAGCTCAATTAAATTTGCTGCAGTCTAGTATGCTTGACTGAGTATATCCTCAACTATTACATACTTCAGAAATGGAATGAAAAAGAGTGATTTTAGAGTGAAAATATTTCATTACATACATTTTTGCAGGGGGACAATCTCCCCCAGTACCAACCACACCCCCTGCTAATTATATACACCAACTCTGAGACTGCACAACAAAAAGGTAAGGGCCACTTCCCAGACCGAGCTGTACAGCGATCTTGCATACAAAGCAGCCAACAGGCTAAACAAATAAGAGAAAAAGAATATTCGCTCTTATCAACTGCTTGACTATGCCATCAGACATACTTTCATCTATTCCAGCAAATGTAAGTTAGGAACAAATGAATACAACAGATCCAGACATATAGGCAAGAATAAAGGAAAAGCAGTCAGCATATTAAACAGAGAGGTTCACTTTGAGAATCGCTGTGCTAAATTAAATTTAAAGGAATGAACACTTCAAAGAAGTAAGGCATGTTTTACGTTCCTATCAAGACTCTTTAGTGCCTTAAATTTTTGTTAGCAGTATTAGAAGTGACTTGAAGTCTAACATATCAGTAGAATGGAAAAGTACTACTATTCCGTAAGTATGTAATTTAAAGGATATCAACCTATGGTGAAAAACTGGGACCATTCAATGACAGCAAAAGCAAAAGAAGTCTCAACAAAAACGCACAGACAATGTATGCAGTGCTAAAAAGGGTCAGAAGAATACAAAACAGCAGTGGTCAAAGAAAAGGATAAACCTCAAGGAGCTGTTGGTTTACAGGAGGGTGCAATAGGTAAGAGTGAGTACTAATTAGGAATCAGAGACAAAGAATAGTTGTGTAAAATCTTACCATAAGCATAGATGTCCCTTCTCTTCCATGTTGCATTATTTTAAGTGAGGGATTTCCTGCCCTCAGGCAACTTGTATGTCAGCTTCTATACAAAATCTTCAGTTTGCCTGCTGTAGTGTGCGTGGGACATCACACGTAGGGTCATAAACCAAAGGGCCTTAAATGTGACGTCTGCACGCACAATCCTCAGAACTTGAAGGCCAGCAGGCAGAGAATAAGGACCAGCAGGTGTGCCAGTTTGCAGGTGTGTAACTTGGAGACCTACTGAAATGTAGGTAGTACAGGAAGGTTTAAGAGTAGGGGGGACTGGTGGGCGGGAAGGAATACTGCAACATGGAAGAGAAGGACATCTATGGTTATGGTAAGATTTTACACAACTATTCCATGTCCTATTCCTATGTTGCAGTATTCTAGGTGTGGCAGCATACCACAGCTTAACAGGAGGAGAGGGTAGTGGTAGATGCAGAGGGTTCTACAAGACCCTGTAGGATTGCTCTGGCGAATCCTGTTCTAGCTGTAGAAACTTGATCCAATTTCAAATGTTTGATGAAGGTGTGGATAGTGGCCCAGGTGGCTGCTTCCAAAATGGATGCTATGTCTAGGCCTTTCATGAAGGCCCTTGAGGTGGCCACAGCTCTAGTGGAATGGGCCTTGATGCCCATTGAGGGTTCCTTTCTGTGGTCAGATTAGCAGAAGCAAATAGCTTTCCTGATCCAGCATGCAATGGTTTGCTTGGAGACTGCCTTGTCCAGGGCTCTGGGGTGGAAGGAGACAAAGAGCTGGTTAGACTTTCTGATGGCCTTGGCCTTGTCCAGGTAGAATCTAAGTTGTCTGTGCACATCCACGGAGTGCAGTATCCTCTCCCCTTTGTTAGTGGGTAAGGGGGAAAGTACAGCTGTGTGCACTTACCATAAATGTAGATGTTCGAGTGTATTCACTATTGCAGTCATTACATTTGGGTAATCCTGCTGGCAGGTTGCCCTCAGTCGGCCTGAATTCCAAAGTCCTGGGTCCTGCGTCGGCTGCTGACGCCCCTTCCCTGATGTCAGGTAATCAAGGGTATAAAAGCAGCAGCCAACGCCATTTTCTTTAGTTTTTCTTGCCCCAGATGTCAGGTGCCCCCCAAAAGGGTTGCCAAAATTTATATGTATATATAATTACATGCACCAATATAAACTTTACCTTCATCTACAAGCAAATACACCACATAGGTTGTATAAATCAGAGAAGGAAAGATAGGTTCCATCAGAAGAAAAGGGGGATGGCAGGTTGGTAACCTGGACTGCCGAACATCTACATTTATGGTAAGTGTACACAACTGTACTATGTTCTTCATGTTTCACTGTTGCAGTCATTACATTTGGGTAGAGTCCCAAAGCTATGGTTGGGAGGCTGGAGCTAAACAGCATTAGGAGCGGCTATGAGGCCCTGCAGAACTGCAGTGGCAAAGCCTGCCCTGGATTTAGAGTAGAGTGGCAGATGATAGTGCTTTGTAAAGGTGTGCACTGAACTCCAAGTAGCAGCCTCTAAAATGTCCTTGGTAGGTACTCCCCTGAGAAAGGCTGCCGAAGTGGCTGCAGCTCTGGTTGAATGTGGCCTAATGCCCTTAGGCACTGGCTTGCAATGGTGTACATAGCAGAAACAAATGCAGTGGCCTATCCACTTTGAAATAGTCTGCTTTGAGATAGCCTTTCCTTGTGATCCTGCAGCATATGTCACCAGTAATTGCTCTGTCTTTCTGAAAACTTTGGTTCTGTCCAAGTAGAATCTAAGCTGTCTGTGTACGTCCAAAGAATGCAGAATTCTCTCCCCCTTGTTCTGTGGATTTGGATAAAAAGTTGGCAGGTGAATAGTTTGGTTAAGAGTCACACTGGACACCACCTTAGGCATAAATGTTGGGTTTGTCCTCAGAGAGACCGTCTGGATAAAAAATGATAAAAGGTTCCACAGCCATGAGTGCCTGTAGCTCTGAAACTCGTCTTGCAGAAGTTATTGCTAGGAGCAGAGCTGTTTTCCAAGATAAAATCTTTATATCAGCAGTAGCAGCTGGCTCAAAAGGGGGCAGGGTGAGTTTTTCCAGGACATAGTTGAGGTCCCATGCAGGCATAGGTGGTCTCCCTGGAGGCCTTACATTTTGGCTCCTCTGAGGTACTGCTTTAATAAGGTATGAGAAAAGATTGGTGGTTCTGCATTGTAATGAGCCGAAATGGCAGAGGCATGAATTTTAATAGATGAAAAAGATAGGCCTTTGTCCAGCATCTCAGCTAAGTATTGCAAAATCTGAGGAATATTTGGAACAGCTGTATCAGTTCCTTGTGCCTGGTTCCAAGCACAGAATCTCTTCCATTTTCCAGCATAAGATTTTCTAGTACTAGGCCTTCTGGCTTCCAAAATGACATCCATCACAGCTTTACTGAGAGGTGCATTTTGTATGACTACATTATCCGCCATGCTGCCAGGTTTAAAGTCCTGAGTTGGCTGTGCAGGATCTGATTGTTTTGCTGGGACAGTAGATGAGGTATTTGAGGTAAGGTCCAAGCTGGGCATTGAGAAAAGTACTATTGGATACCAGTACTGGTGGGGCCAGTCTGGGGCAATCAGTATCATCTTTGGCTTCTCCTGCCTGACCTTTAGGAGTACCTTGGGGAGGAGAGGCAGAGGGGGAGAGGCATATATTGATAGGTTTTTCCAGCCGAAAGATAGGGCGTCCACTTTCCATGCTTGTCTGTGATAAATCCTTGTGCAGAATCTTTTTAGTTGGTAGTTGTGAGGGGAGGCAAATAGATCTATGTCTGGGCATCCCCATTTCCTTGTTATCATGCTGAAGACTTGTGGATCCAGCTGCCACTCGTGGGGATCCATGAGGTTTCTGCTTAGTTCGTCTGTCAGAGTATTTTTCCTTCCTGGCAGGAATTGTGCCTGCAGATGTACTTGGTAAGTCAATGCTGTGTCCCACAAAGTCATGGCTAGTCTGCAAAGAGGGTAAGAATGTGTGCCCCCCTGCTTGTTTATATACCACATGACCGTGGTGTTGTCTGTCTTTATCAGTAGTTGTCCTGGATGATGTAGGTCCTTGAAGGCTGTTAGGGCATTTTGAACAGCTAGCATCTCTTTTTGATTGATATGTAGATGCATTTGGTTTGATGTCCATGTGCCCTGAATGCATCTTCCTGCCATGTGGGCCCCCCAGGCATAATCTGATGCATCTGCTGTTAGTGTCTGCCTGGCTGGGGTTAATGTGAATGGCTCTCCCTTGTTTTGGTGACAAGCCTTTGCCCACCATCGAAACTCCTGTTGCAGGCAGGGAATGAGAGTAAGAAGAAGTTATGTACTCACCATAACGTTCCATCTGAGTAGATAAACTTCATTTGTCAGCAACCTATGGGTATCGGATCCGAGCCGGCAGTATTCAACAGCTTAGATCCGAGCTCCTAGCTCCTCCCCCTACCCATAAACCCCTGCCAACCCTGACTGACCTCAGATCAAGTTTGCCCCCAAAGCAGCAACTGCTAAAGATTGATCAATTTCAAAGACCATCTCTGAAGACAACAAATGTGAACAATCAAAGGTCAGGGGGAAGGAGGAGTGGACAGTTGCTGACAAATGAAGTTTATCTACTCAGATGGAACGTTATGGTGTGTAAACTCTTAATCTCTTAAAGAAGCTAATCTCATTTGTGCCAACCAACCTATGACAGAGAGCTACCAGCCCTGAACCTTGCATCCATGGCCATCATGGAAAGATGTTCCGAGCACTGCAGAGCCAAAGGATATATCCAGCTTATAATAATATCCAGCTTGATAATGAAGGAGAAGAGATGAGAGGAAGAAACAAATATCATCTATAAATACCCTGGATCTAAAGGATCTATCTAAAGGCAGCAGAGGGTAGAGTGAGGAGGGGACTCGTGACTCGACCTCTGAAAGCAACCTAAGAGGAGGAGAAAAGAGATTAGGTAGGGTAAACTCCATGTGTTGGAAAGGTGGAAGGAAGGTTAGATAACAAGGGCTTGAATTTCAGCAAACTCTTTCTAGCCGAGGTGATGGCGACGAAAGCCACCTAGAAAGACAAAACTGATCCACTGAAGCTGCAGGCAGGCCTGGGAAGCTGTCAAGGCCTGAAGCACTACTCAAGGCCTCCCACGGAACCACATTACACTTCCTTTACCTCGGGTTGGTGGAGGCTGGGTCTGCTTCAAAAAAGGTCTTGCAAGTTTTGAGTGATCATGAAGTGAATCATGTCCGACATATGGTAGAGAGATAGCTAGTTGTGAGTAACTGCTAGCTACACAGCTAGCCTTGGTGAACAGTCCTGATAAGAAGTCTAACAGTCCAGGTAAGGAGGATCTGTGAAGGGAGTAAGTTTTGCTGTGAAGCAAGCAGAGAAGAATTTCCATTTGCTACTGTAAAAGAAGAAGACTTGTGGGCTGCTACTAGAATAGCTTTGAGCTTTGACTGGGGAAGCAGATGGGAGAGTCCTAGACTGGAGGGGAGAAGCAGCTAGCAGCTGAGCTGAGAGCAGGAGGTAGCAGACCCAGAGAGGGAGAGAGGGTGACCAGGAGATATATAGGATCTAGAATCCAGGGAGGATTCACCAGATGAGACCAAAGGTAAAGGAAACCAGGCCAAGGAAGGGCCATGAGAGGAATTTGGCCAGAATGGGGCACCCAACTGACTGGCTTTCTTTAGCAAAGAGAGGTGGATAGGCATAAAGCAAGGGAGAGGGCTTGACCGTGGCCAAGCAGGGCACATGCACCAGAGCGCTTCGGGGAGCTGAAGCAAACTAAATTTGAAGAGCAAGCGGGCGCTTGCTGGAGGCTGGCGAAATTGGCCAGGGCTGCTTTGGCAGATGGCTTGGCGGAGGTTGTGGATTGAGAAAACCACTGTGGTGGAAGGATGGTATGCACTGTAAGTGTCGGGAGATGGTCTGGACAGAATGTTGCACGCCATGATGTTGGAATGTGGGTTGCAATGAGAAACCATGATGGTGGACTCCTCGACCCTGTGGGTTGTGGGTGCTGGTTGGAGTGGCAGTTGGTGGTTCCCCCTGTTTGTTGATGTTGTCCTGATGAGGATCGTCAACCCAGAAGAAGGTCCTGAAGTTGATGCACAGTTAACCCTACTGAGCAAGTCTGGGTCCCACGCATTGCACTGACGTGCATGTCCGGGCCTGTGCCCAGTTGCAGAGGTCCGCGTTGCCCCCTCACCCTCCTGACATTCCTGCCCCCAGGTAAGAGGCCATGGTCCAGTGTGGCTGGTCACGTGGCCACCAGGGGGTGCCCGTGGGGAGTCCCCACCGGTGCAGAGAGATGGGATGAGAGCTCCTCTCTGAGTGACTGGAGAGGAGAGGGGACTTGAGAGGGCAGACTGAAAGGGAGCTGGGATGAAGTGGTGCATTATTGATAGTCCATTGCAAGAGTTCATTGACGCCAAAATAGGTTACCTTCAGTTGGGATGGAGCCTTGAGATCCCAGGACCTGAAGCCAAGAATTCTCTAGAAAGATACAAGAAGCAAGGCCCCTGTGTCTGGGAAGGGAAGGCCACAAGATTGATTGTGTTTAACAGTAAAATAAATTGTATGTAAATCCAGAGTATGATTGATTAGACCAAGGGGGAGTGCCCCTGAATTGGTAATGACTGCCTAGCGGAGCGAGAGAAACCCTCCTGATCGTCTGTGAACATCCGAACTACTCTTTGGTTACTGACAGGTTCAAGAGAGAGAGAGAGGATTGGATTCCTCTCCTCCTCCTCTTTTGGCACCACCAAAGAACCTGGAGGGTCTGGATCCCGATCTGAGCTGGTGGGGGGATGTGTGTTGATTTTCTTTTTTTTGGCTGTTGAATTTCTGCAGCTGTGGCCTCCCTCTGTCGGGTGGGACATGGGGGTGCTTGGGGAAGAGAGAGGGAAGAGGAATCTGACTCCCAAGCTGCCGTGCCTCCTCGGCGTCCCCGACTGCCTCCAGAGTGCAGCAGTCGCAACCTCCAGGGCTGCTGTGTGGCCGATCAGAGAAGGGTTCTTGGACCCAGTTCTTTCCTGCCTCCCCTCCTGCCTCCCCCCTCCCTCTCCTCCTCTCCTCCTCTGCCGTGGAAGGACTGGGGATCTGGGAGGACTGGGAGAAGGACCTCGGGGAGCAGAGAAGACTCAGATGGCAGACAATGTCTTCCCCCCCGTCCTTTCGCTCTGGACCAAGGTGTCATGAATGGTCTTCCCCCAAGGGGGGGAACCATCAAGGGGGCATCATTCACGAGCCCTAAAAGGGTTTCCATCCGATCACACCCGAGGAGCCAGGCCTGCTCTGCATGATGAGGCGCCTCTCTGTCGGGGCTCTCCTCTCGGTGCTCGATGGAAACAGCATAGAGGTATTGGAAAATGGACCTAAGAGGCCATAAAGAGTGGCCATGCGGGTGGAGTCCCTGTCTGTCCTGGATGAGACCGACGGGCGGTGTAATGGTATTCTATAATGAGATCCTCAGCGTGTGTAACGAATAGCGTGTGACATAGAGACCGAGACCTAACCGAGAAGAACTAAGCACCTGGCACCTAAGCCCTCCAGCTGGATCGACTGGGGCTCTTGCCTGGGGGCTCTCTTTGGTGGGTTCTCTTCTCTTAGTGGCCCACCCAACATGGCATCTAGATGCTTCGGACCGCTCCACAGTCGTCTCCTCTTCCCACGCCTGGGTGGTAAATCAGGTCACCAGGGGTCGCCAGAGGGGACAAGAGGTACAAGGGAGGGCTTGCTTCAAACGCAGGAACACATGGACATGGACCGCGGTCGGCTTAGGGGCAGACACCCGCCTCTGATCCTGAGCATTTTCCATGATGTTGATGAAGGAGACATCCTCGGACTGACTTGAGGAGCCTTCCTTCCTCTCCCTCCAAATCCGTGTCTTCAGACTCTCTTGTTCAAAGGGAACCACCTGGACATTGAGCAGGCTGTCCATGGGGCCGGGTGATGGAGTCGAGACCCACAGAGAAGAAGGAGTGAGGTGGAGGAGCCTGGAACCGGGTCTGGGGCCTGGAAGCAGTCGAGCCCTTCCACCACGCCAGAGCCGAGGGCTCTGAGCCTCTGGGATCCGAGCTTTGGATCTGAGGAGGATGATGGGGGGCCCGCCGGGCCGCGGAAGATCCGGATTCGGATCCGATGATGTGGCGCCGAATGCATAAGGCATACTGAAATTCTCGGGGGCTTCAGAGCTCGCTCTTCGGCCTCTACAAAAAGCTAACCAGACAGATTAGGGACGCGGGACGGGAAGGGCCGAACTGAAGCACCCGCTGACTGTCGATTCAAGGCCGGTGCCCCAAGGCTGCCCAGTTCCGGCTCGGCCCAGAGCAACGGGGAGCAAAGAATCAGAGAAGGCCCAAAGAGGGGGCAGCGCACTAAGGCTGCGAGTGGATCTCAATGAGGCCACCGAGGCGGGTCGGGAGTGCCGCCTCGATGACCTCGAAGGAGATCGGGTCTCCTCCTCCTCAGGACCCGGTGAAAAACAGAGAGACCAGATTCGAGAGGGAGGAGACCGGGAAGCCCTGGAGGGAGAAGACCACTTAGCCAGGGGGGGGCCGATGCGGAGGCCTCGGCCCTCCGCTTATGGTGCTTCTCCCTCCTTTTGTCTTTCCTGGTCTCCCTCTCCTCTGGGCCTACAGCGGGAGGTTGAGTCCCGGCCGGGGGGAGAGAGAGGCAGGAGTGGCCACCGCCGAAGCCGCAGTGGAAGCCACAGTAGGACCGGAGGCTGAAGCCGAATCCGGGGGCAAGAGAGCCGCCAGGATCAGCTTGGATCTCCGGTCCTTAAGTGCCCTGGGGTTGAACACCGCACAGATGGAACACCCAGAGGAAAGGTGTCCAAACCCCAAGGCACAGAACACACCGAGTGTGGCCATCAGCTGGTGAAAGCTTATTGCCACACTCGGTGCATTTGGAGAAGATTGATTTTGGGGCCTCAGACATTTTAAGCTAAGGAGGACACACTCGTTAGGCCCCAACACACACACACAGACCCTGACGAACCAGCGAGGGAGAGGGAGGGAAAATTATAACTAAAGTAAGAGTTAAAAACTAGGGTTTACAGATCAAAGGGAATCTAAACACACAACACTCACACTAAAGGGATAGAAAAGGAATACATTTTTCTGTTTTTCTCACAAACCAAACGACCAAGCCTGGAGCTCGAAAACCCAGCTGCTGACGACAAGCGTGGCAAACTAGATCTGAGGTCAGTCAGGGTTGGCAGGGGTTTATGGGTAGGGGGAGGAGCTAGGAGCTCAGATCTAAGATGTTGAAAACTGCCGGCTCCGATCCGAAGTCAGATCCGATACCCATAGGTTGCTGCACAAATGAAGTTAGCTACTTCAGATTCATAGTTTCCAGGCTGTGGCAATATTGAGTCCAAACACTTTTTAGGTATCACTGAAGTTTCATATGGAATTAGTAGGATGCAGGATGCCATGAAGCCCAAAGCCTGCAGAATTTTTCCTGCAGATAACTGGGCCTTTGTTGCCAACATTTTGAAATACGTAGTCAGTTGCCTTTGTTTATCTGGCATGAGATAAGCCATCTGGGCAGCTGCATTTAAGCTTGCACCCAGGAATATTATCTCATGAGAGAGTACTAGCTTTGATTTCTTTTCGTTGACTGTGTACCCTAGGCATGTTACGTCTCGTCACAAATGCCAGATGCTGTAGAAGAATGTCCTTGTTCTCTGCTTGAATTAGACAGTCGTCCAAGTAAGGCTATATCTGTATTCCTCTTTGTCTGCAGAATGCAATTACTGGTGCCAGGCACTTTGTAAAGATCCTGGGCGCAGTAGATAAGCCAAAGGGCAGTGCAGAGAATTTGTAATGCATTGAGCCAGCCTTGAATCTGAGGTATCTTCTGCATATTTGTCTTATTGTGAAATGCAGGTATGCCTCTTTTAGGTCTAAAGTCACAAGCCAAGTCACAAGCCAAGTGTTCTTGCCCAGCATGGGCAGAAGCTGCTGCAAAGTCAACATCTTGAATTTTGGTATATCCAGGAATGTGTTCAGAATAGATAGGTCCAGTATTGGCCTCCAGGCCTTGTTCTTTCTGGGTACCAAGAACAGTCCTAAGTAAATTCCTTGTCCCTGCTCTTGCTCTGGTACTTGTTGAATGGCACCCCATGTCCATGAGGGATGAGACTTGTTTTTGTGCCTCTGCCCATTGATTTTTTGGCAGATCTCGCCAGCCGTTTGCCTTTGGCAGGGTATGGAAATGGAACTTGTAGCCTTGTGACACGATATTTAGAACCCACTTGTCCTGGGTTATAATGTGCCAATTTTGAGAAAAAAGTGCTAATTTTCCATCTAAGGGTGCTGCCAGGAGGTAAGTGCTTGGTGCAGGCAGGGGGAAGTCATTGTGACTGTTTCCTGTAAGGTTGTGATTTGTCTTCTCCAACTTTGGAGGGAGAAGCACCTCATTGCTTTGACCTGTATGAACCTTGCGCCTGGGATCTGCCTCTAGGGTGTCTGGATCTGCCCCTTTGAGGTCTGTCTGACACAGGAAAGGATCAATTCTTTGTTGGCCAGTGTCTACTAAACCTAGGTGGCTGTACTTGCAAAAAATCTTTGACTGTTTGCATAGATTTAGCTTTGTCCTTCATTTTCTTTAATAACTCTTCTGCCTTAACACCAAACAAAGTATCATGCTGTAAAGGTGCATCTAATAATTTAACTTTGACATGATCAGGCAGATTTTGTTCCTTTAATCAAGCATGCCTCCTAATTACAGAGCCCGTAACTGCGGCCCTGCAGGAGGCCTCCAAAGAATCAAAACAACATTACAAAGTATGCTTTCCAACTTGTTCAGCTGCATGAAATAAATCCTGCATTTCCTTGTTTTCTGCACATTCAGAGTTTTAACAACATTTTCTATTTAAGCAATGCCATGACATGTTGCTGATATTTCAGCATATTAAACTGACAGTTTAAGGCCCTTACAGCCAAGGTAGCAGATGTGTAAACCTTTTTTCCCCATCTATCCACTTCCCTAGAATCTCTGTCAGAGGGGGTACGTTTTTTTGCAGCGGAAGCCTCAACTCCTTTGGGACCCTGAGAAATAGTTTCTGGGTCTGCAACAGGGTTTTTAAAAAGGAATTTATGAGAGTCAGGAACCCTGTAATATCTGTCAGGCTTAACAGGAGCTGGAGGTAAGGAGTCAGGGGTAAGACTAGACTCCGAAAACACATCATCTACAATGTCTAACACAGGTGGAATGGCTAGTGGCCTGTGTTGAGGTAGTAAAAGAAATCCCTGAGCCTCTTTTTAGATTCTGAAAAATCTTGGCTCTCCCAGTGGAAATGCTCCCTCATGGTATGCAAGGTTTCCCCAAAAGAATAGTCCTCTGGAGGAGAAGCTGAAGGTATAGATTCTTCAGCATCAGAATCCTCATAGGAGGAAGAGAATATTCCTGATCAGAAGAGGAATCAGAAGAAATGGAAACCTGATCTGAAGATTCATAGTCAGTCTCTTGCCTAGGCCTCTTATCGGGGGGGGGCCCCTGATCACGGTAATCAAGTCTTCGGCTATTTTGAGCATCTGTTTTTTGGGCATAGAGGCCTGTCCACGTGGCTCTTGAGTTTGTTTCTTTGCTTTAGAAGGTGCTTTAGTCTTTGCCTTTGAAGCTGAAGTCGGTTTAATGTAAAGATGTTTAGGTCTGAATACACCCTCAGAAGCCGGTGCCTGCTCAGCGGCTCTGGACCCATCTGAAGGAATAGTATCCGAGGCTCCAATACCTTGAGTTTCCAGCGGCATGGCCGACTCCACGTGGGAGTCGGTAGCAGCCTGCGACTCTAAAGTAGTGGGCATCAGGGGCTGCAAAAGCTCCTCACTGAGAACCGGCAAGTGGCTTAGGAGAAGCTTTGTCAGTTTTGGGCCTCGGTTGTCTATCTCTCTCCTTTTCTTTGCATTTTTTATGAACTCCAGTAGTCGGATGGCTATCCAATGACATTTCAGAATAATTAAACCGGAGTCCAAAATAGTTTAAAGCAAAATCATACTGACGCTTAATAGTGCGTTGGTTAAATCTAGCACAAAACCGACAACCAGAAATGTTGTGATCAGGGCCTAGGCAAGTAATACAGTAAGAATGAAAATCCTTATGAGGTATTTGCTTTCCACAAGAAATACAATTTATTTACTTTTTCTGACATCAGTCTGGAGCAAGAAAAAAGTTTCCCCAACGGGGTACTTAGCTTTACTGAAGACTTCGGATCTGAAACTCGAACATGAAAATCTCAGGAGTCGGCCGACCGGCACTTGCGAACTGCTTCTGCTTCGGGCACCGCGCGGCAAGAAAGACTAAAGAAAATGGTGTTGGCTGCTTCTTTTATACCCCTGATGACCTGATGTCATGGAAGGGGCGACAGCAGCTGACGCAAGACCCAGGACTTTGGAATTCAGGCCGACTGAGGGCAACCGGCAAGCAGGATTACCCAAATGCAATTACTGCAACAGTGAAACACGAAGAACATAAGGTGGGCAGATGAATGGATTGGTTAAGAGAGAGATCATTGACCACTTTAGGCATAAAGGAGGGGTTGGTTCGCAACGACACCCTGTCTTTGTGGAAGACTGTGTAGGGGGGACAGTCTATTAGAGCCTGTAGTTCTGACACTCTTTTGGCTGAAGTGATAGCCGCTAGAAGGACAGTCTTCCATGTACACATCTTTAAGGAGGAAGGGCCGGGCAGGTTCAAAGGGATGTTGGGTTAATTTCTCTAAGATGTAGTTAAGGTTTCCAAGGCAGACAGATAGGTTTCCTAGGTGGTCTCATGTGCAAGACCCCTTTAAAGAAGAGCTTTACGTCGAGCCTGGCCAGCAAGGGGGTTCCACAGGCAGGCAGGCTGATATGGCCGAGAGATGAACTTTTACAGAAGAATAAGAAAGGTCATTTTTTATCAATTTGACACAAGTAGTTTAGAACCAGGGGAGCCTCGTGGAGCTAGGGTCCCTTCCCTTTTGCAGACACCATTTTGCAAATCTTTCCCATTTAGCATTTCTGGTGGTAGGTTTCCTTGCCTCCCTTAGGACTAAAAGCATGTCCTCTGAGTAGTGGTGTCTGAAAGGAATCAAAAGTTTATCACCCACAGAATCAGAGACATCTGTACCTTTGGGTGGAGGAGAGTTCCTTTGTCTCGGGCCAGTAGGTACACCTTGTAGGGTAACTTGAAGTGATTGCCCGTGGCTAGTTTGTGAAGTAGGGGGAACCAGTGCTGCCTTGGCCACTAGGGAGTCACTAACAAGATTTTTGGTTTGTCCTTCTGGATTTTCAGGAGGACATTCTGAATCAGTGGGAATGGGGGGGGGGGGGCATAAAGGAACTTCCCCTCCCAAGAGAAGCTGAAAGCGTCCATTCTCCATGCTAGAGGGGGAGTGGGTTTTTGAGCAGAAGGTCTGCAATTGCCTGTTCTGGAGGGAGGCATACAGGTCTATTTGTGGAGCACCCCACCGGTGGACTATGTCTAAGACCACCTCCTTGTTCAGCAACCATTCATGTTGAGGCGAGGAGGTCCTGCTTAAGAGGTCTGCTTGGTGGTTGTCCTGTGAGGGGATGTAGAATGCCTGCAGGACTAAGTTGAGCCGAGAGGCTAAGTCCCATATCAGCAGGGATAGAGTGCACACCTGATAGGCCTTTGTTCCTCCCTGCCTGTTGAGGTACCACATCACCGTGGTGCTGTCGGTGACAACCTGGAGCAACCCTGGAACCAGAAGGGGGGGTGAAGGTCTGTAGAGCTAAGAACACTGCCGTCATTTCCCTGATATTGCTGTGTTTGGCCTGAAGTGAGGGATGCCACTTCGCCTGAATCTTGTAAGAGGCTAGAGTTGCTCCCCAACCTGAATCTGAGGCATCTGTATGCATAACTTGGGTTGGGGTGGGGGGCTGTAGTGGGAGCCCTCGGTTTAATTTCATTTGCTGGATCCACCAGTTGATTTCTGTTTTCAGACAGGGAAGGAGGGGGATGGTCTGCTCTAGGGGATGTAGGTGTTGGGACAAGGTGTTCTTCAAGAACCACTGCAGCTTGCGCATGTGCATTCTTGCCAGAAGTAGCATGGGGATGGTTGCTGCCATCAAACCCAGGAGGCAAAGAAAATGTCATGCCGTCACCTTTCGGGATAGTAGAGCTTCCTGGAAGTGGGAGGTTAAGGACAGAACCTTGCCATGAGGTAGAAAGGCCTTCATTGCATCTGTTCTGATTCTCCAGGAGAGGAAAATTTTGTCCTGGCTTGGGATTAGAGAGGATTTGGGGAGGTTGATGGTGAATCTTAGGTTCTGCTGAAGGGACATGGTGAAATGTAGATACTTTAGTAGAGCATCCCTGGACTCTACCAGAATCAGGATGTCATCCAGATAAGGGTAAATTTGTATCCCTTGAGTTTTGCAGAAGGCAATGTCTGGGGGCCAGGCACTTTATAAAGACTCTGGGGGCAGTGGACAAACCAAAGGGCAAGGCAGTAAATTGGAAATGAGAAGGGCCAGAGAAACGCAGGAATTGTCTGTGGGAACTCCTGATGGATATGTGCAGTTAGGCTTTTCTTTAGGTCTAGGGTGACCATAAAGGCCTTGGTTGGAATGAGAGGCAGCAAGGTGGGGAGAGAGAGCATTTTGATGGAGGGTACCTGAAGATACAGGTTTAGAAAGGACAGATCTAAGATGGGTCTCCAGGGGCCATCTTTTTTGGGGACCACGAAGAGATGGGAGTAAAACCCTCTTCCTTCTTGTCCTGGAGGAATGGGCTCTATGGTACCTAGCTGTAGAAGATCTGCCAAAACTTGTGGCATGAGACGGACCTGTTTTTTTTTTTGGGGGGGGGATGTTTTTTTTGGGTGGGGAGGGGATGCCTCTTCTGGGTGGCTTCTCTTTCTAGGATAGGAAGTACCCTTTTTGGATAATGTTTAAGACCCACTGGTCTGAAGTGATGGATTGCCAAAGGGGGAGACAGTGGGAAAGGTGGGCTGAGAGGGGGAGGTGGGCAAGGCAGTCATGCATTAATGGGGCCTCCTCTGTCCTGAAAGGGCTGTATGGGTTGCTGTGGTGGAGCAGAGGATCTCGAGTTAGTAGGTCTTATGGCCCCTATCCTGGACCTGGAAGTGGAGGTCTTACAAATGTGGCTTCAGCAGGGCAAATCCTATAATATTTGGGTATGGGAGAAACCAGCAGGTGCTTTATATCCTGGAGCTCTCTGCTTTTTTCTTGTAGATTTTTAAAAAGGTCAGCTCATTGTTTTCCAAACAGCACATTGTGGTCCAGAAGGGCGTTCAGGATTGTAGCCTTGAAGTCCTTGGGGAGGTTCTGGAGTCTTAGCCATGAGTACCTCCTGAGGGGTGAAGCAGATGCTGCAGACCTGGTGGATACTTCTGCAGCATCATAGCTGCACCTTATGGAGTGCCTGGCTAATTGTTGGGCCAAGGAAAGTTTGGACATGGACTGTCAGGCAAGGACGCCAGCATGGAGGAGGCTTGAGAAACCAAGTCTAACGCATACTTGGTCACGTGGGTCTGATAATTTATGGCTCTGAAAGCCAAAGTAGAAGTGTACACTTTCTTCCCCATCCTATCCATGTACTTACTGTCTTTGTCAGTGGGTAGTAGGGAAGCAGAAGGCGGCAGTCTAGATTGCTCATCTGCTGTGGTGGCAATAACAGCTGGGTCCACACCAAGGGTGGCTTGACTAAAAATTTGTGGCCCTCTGGTACTTTATAGAAGCGGTCAGAATGCTTAGGAGCTGGAGGCTGGGAGTCAGGGGCTTTAGAAGTTGCATTGAAGGCATCCAAGTAAGCAGGCAGAACAGGGGGAAAGTACAGTTTTGTACCTACCATAAATGTAGATGTCCGATAGGAATGCATCTGCAGTCCTTACAAATGGGTTGTCCTGTCGTCAGGCAGCCCTTCGGTCGGCCGGATTCCAAAGTCTGGGTCTGGCCTCGGCTGGTGTCGCACTTCACCCGACGTCACAGCTGCAGTTATTCGGGTATAAAGGCATCAGCCGACGCCATTTTCCTCAGTGTTTCTTGCCCCAGATGCCAGGTGCCCTCTAGGAAGGCTAAATTTGGATAAATGCAAATGATTCCAAATAGTGGAGAGCAAATTCAAAAATAAGCATGTATGTACATGTATATACAAACAAATACACCATAATAGATTCCCCCAGCTAGCTACAAGATGGGCAAATACCCTAGGAGTACCACAGAGGGAAGGAGGGTGGGTAATCCTGACTGCAGATGCATTCCTATCGGACATCTACATTTATGGTAGGTACAAAACTGTACTATGTCCTTCAAGGATGCATCTGCAGTCCTTACAAATGGGTAGAATACCATAGCCAAACTGGGGGAGGAGGAGAAATGAAATTATGGTGTAGTTAGGATCCCTTGCAAAACAGCAGTGGCAAAACCTGCTCTGGATCTAGAGTATAAAGGTAAATTATAATGCTTGGCAAATGTATGCACAGAGCTCCAAGTAGCAGCCTCTAAAATGTCTTTGGTAGCCACTCCTCTAAGAAAAGCTGTGGTAGTGGCTGTAGCCCTTGTAGAGTGAGGCCTGATGTTTTCTGGAGTTTTCTTCCCATGGTAGGAGTAACAAAATCTAATGCAATTTCCTATCCACTTAGAGATTGTCTGTTTTGAAATTGCTTTTCCTTCCATTCCTGTTGCATATGCTACCAGTAGCTGGTCAGTTTTCTATTGCTCTTGGTCCTGTCCAGGTAGTAGCGTAATTGTCTATGCACATCCAAGGTATGCAGCAGTCTTTCTCCCCTGTTCTGTGGGTTGGGGAAGAATGTAGGTAGGTGGATAGCCTGATTCAAAGATACTTTGGAGACCACCTTAGGCATAAAGGTAGGATTTGTTCTCATGGACACTCTATCTTGATGGAAGATCAGGAAGGGCTGTACTGCCATTAATGCCTGTAGCTCAGATACCCTTCTTGCTGAAGTGATTGCCAGTAGGAAAGCAGTTTTCCATGATAAGTATTGTAAATCTGCTGTTGCTGCTGGTTCAAATGGAGGAGTGTCAATTTTTCTAGTACAAAGTTCAAGTCCCATGCTGGCAATGGTGGTTTCCTAGGAGGTTTTACATTTTAATTCCTCTCAGAAACTGCCTGAGCAGAGGATGTGAGAAAACTGGAGGATCCAAGTCGTATTCTGCTGAAATAGCTGATGCATGAATCTTAATGGAAGAATAGGACAGACCTTTGTGGAAGAGCTCTGCCAAGTATTCCAGGATGTTGGCTATGTTTACCAGTGACACATTCTCTCCTTTTTCAGTACTCCAAATGGAATATCTTTTCCATTTTGCTGAATAATTTTTCCTTGTTGAGGGTCTGCGAGACTCCAAGATAATGTCTTTTACCCTTTGGGATAAATTTGGGTTATTTGTTCTTATGCAATGTTTCAGGCAGTTAGCTGCAGTGTTTTCAGGTTTGGATGCAGGGTGTTGTAGTTGTTCTGTGTTAACAGCAAGGGAACAAGGGGTAGGTGCCATATTTGTTCCCGAGACATGCTCCTCAGTAATGGGTACCAATGTTGTCTTGGCCAGTCTGGAGCTATCAGGATGATCCTTGGATGGTCCTCTTTGATCTTCAATAGCACCTTGTGCATCAAAGGAAGTGGTGGGAATGCATATGCTGTCAGGTTTTTCCAACTGAAAGATAGGGAGTCCACCTTCCAAGCAAGTGGGTGGTACGTCCTTGTGCAGAATTTCTTTAGTTGGTGATTGCGTGGGGATGCAAATAAGTCTATTTGAGGAGTCCCCATTTTCTTGTAATGGTTTTGAAGATGTCCGGATGCAGCATCCATTCGTGGGCATCCGTGGTAGTCCTGCTTAGTATGTCTGCTAGAATGTTTTCTTTTCCTGGTACAAAATTGCTTGTAACTGAACGTTGTAACTCAGGGCCACATTCCAGAGATCCATTGCCATCCGGCATAGAGGGTACGAATGTGTGCCTCCCTGTTTGTTGATGTACCACATAACTGTGGTGTTGTCTGTCCTTATCAACAGTTGACCTTGTCGAAGAAATGGTCTGAATGTCTGAATTGCCAGTTTTACTGCCAGCATTTCCTTTTGATTTATGTGTAGGTGCAGCTGGTCTTGAGTCCATAAGCCTTGTATGCACTTGTCCAGCATGTGGGCCCCCCAACCGAGGTCTGAGGCGTCCGTGGTAATGGTTTGGCTTGGTTGAGTGTTGTGGAAGGGCAATCCTTTGTTAGATTGACAGGCCTGAGACCACCATTGGAATTCTTGCTTCAGGCATGGAATTATTGGAATTAGGGTTTCTAGGCTGTGCTTGTGCTGAGACCATAAATTCCTTAGGTACCACTGTAACTTTCTCATATGCAGTCTGGCATGTGGAACCAATATTATGCAGGATGCCATGAAACCCAAGGCTTGCAGGACTTTTCTTGCTGTTAGATGGTTCTGCTTTGTTAATGCCAAGAAGTATAGAGGGAGTTGCTCCTGTTTTTCTACTGTTAGGAATGCCATTTGCTTCGATGTGTCCAGCTCTGCACCCAAGAAGGTTATCCTTTGGGATGGTATCAGCCTTGACTTGTTTATATGGACTGTGTATCCCAGGGCTTGTAGTGGGTAAATGACCCTTTTCAAGTCTTCTGCTAACTTGATTTTGTTGTCCGCTTGTATCAGGCAGTCGTTCAGGTAAGGGTAGATTTGGATTCCCTGGAGCCTGCAATGAGCAATTACTGATGCCAGGCATTTCGTGAACAGTAGATAAGCCAAAGGGCAATGCTGAGAATTGATAATGCTCTGATCCTGCAAGAAATCTGAGGTATCTTCTGCAATTTGGTCGTATGGGGATGTGCAGGTATGCCTCCTTGAGATCTAGAGTTACCAGCCAAGACTCCTTGCCCAGCATGGGAAGAAGCTGCTGTAGGGTCAGCATTTTGAATTTTGGAACAATGATGAATGTGTTTAAAGCGGACAGGTCGAGAATAGGTCTCCATTTGCTTTCTTTTCTTGGTACCAGGAAGAGTCTGGAGTAAAATCCCTGTCCTTGCTCCATAGATGGTACCTTTTCCACAGCTCTCATGTTTAATAATTGAGATATTTGTTTTAGAGCTTCTGCCCTTTGATTTGGAGGTAGGTTTGGCATTCCTCTCTTCCCTGGTAGAGTATAGGTTCATAGGTTCATAGATTAGTACTAGGCTAACTGCCCTTGCGAGCCATTTTAAGCCTAGCCAGTTATCCTTTGTGAGAATCAAACTCTGTACCTTGTGTTTGTAAGGCAAACACCTTAACCATTAGGCCACCCTCCCACCCCAGTATGGAAGTGAAACCTGTAACCTTGGTCTATTGTCTGCAAAATCCACTTGTCTCTTGTGATGTAATGCCAGTTTACTGAAAATAAAGCTAGCTTCCCGCCCAAGGGTGCTTTTAGTTGTTCCCTGGTAGGCGGTGCTAGAGCCAAGTCACTGTGATTGTCCTGTAGTAGTGGTGGTGGCTGTGTCCGTGGCTGCACCTCGCTGGTTGTTACCCTGCCACTGGCGTCACCTGTAGGCACCCCTGGATTGACTTCGGCCTCTTGAACGCCTATTCCTGCCTCTCTGGGCTCTGGAGGAGTCTGGAAAGGACCAATTCTTGGAGGGCCAATTCCTGCTAAACCTTGGAGGTTGGACCTGTAAGAAATCTTTCACTGTTTGGACAGATTTTGCCTTCTCTTCCATCTTCTTCAGCACCTGTTGTGCAGGAGAGCCAAACAAATTGATCTTGTCCATGGGAGCATCTAGTAATTTGGATTTCACATGGTCTGGTAAGGCCTGCTCTTTTAACCATGCATGCCTTCTGATAACTGTGCCAGTCATGGCTGATCTGAAGGAAGCTTCCAGTGCATCATAACCGCATTTTAAGGAATGGTTACTGACCTGCTGAATGTTATGTACCATTTCCTGAATAGATTTTTTTGTCTAATGGTTCATCTGAGGACAACTTCTTGGTTAACTGGTCTAGCATAAATTCTTGATACTGGATCATGTGGAATTGACAGTTCAATGCTCTAGCTGAAAGAGTAGCAGAAGTGTAAACTTTTTTACCCCATCTCTCTAAGGACCTGGATTCCCTTTCAGAGGGGAGGGGGTTTTTGGCAGAGGTAGCTGCTACAGCCTTAGGACCCTGGGAGATAGTCTCGGGATCTGCAAAAGGAGCCTTATACAAATGGTGATGAGTATCCGGAACCCTGTAGTACCTATCGGGCTTAGCAGGCCGATGGAAGTGAATCAGGAGCAGTACAAGCATCATTAAATGCATCATCTACAACAGAGAGAACTGGAGGAATGGCTAAAGGCCTATGTTGTGGTAAATGCAGAAAGGTTCTAAGCCTCTTTCTAGAGTCTGAGAAATCCTGGCCCTGCCACTGAAATTGTTCCCTCATAGCATGCAAGGTTTCCCCAAAGGAAAATTCCTCAGGCGGAGAGGCAGAAGGGATGGACTCTTCAGCATCAGAGTCTTCATAAGGGGAGAAAGAAGCCTCTGGAGGGTTAGTATTATCTGAATCATCAGAGGAATCATCTGTAGAAACTGGTTCAGTGGGCTCTGCTCTAGGCCTCTTCTCTGGAGGTGGGTGAGAGGCCCTGTCTGTGTGAGATTGGGATCCCCGGATTAAAGAAATGAGATCCTCTGCTAGACTAAGCATTTGTGAACTAGAGCTAGGCCTGTGAGAGGGGGACTTAGCAGGCACAGATTTAGTAGTTTTAGCTGCTTTAGCCCTGGCAAAAGCCTTAATGGACATGGATGCAGGTGGCCTAGCAGCTCCACGTGCAGGGGTGGAAATATCCAAGGGGATAGTGTCAGATAATTCCTGAGAAACTGCAAGAGCAGAAGGTAAATCAGAAGCCGATTCCACGAGGTTGGAAGAGGCCTCGGTAGGAGGTAAGTTTTCAGCTGAAGGAAGAACCGCTTGCTCGGTTTCAGCCGAAACCAAGACACTCGCGGTTGGCCTAACCGCGGTTTTGGCCGAAACCGCAGACCGCGAGTGTCGGTCCTTTTCCTTGTGCTTTTTTGATATTTGCGTAGTCGGAGGATCCGATGGCATAATGTAAGCAAAATCGGAGCCGAAAAACTCCTCAGCAAATTTCGACCGACGTCTAAGTGTCCGTCGGTTAAAAGAAGCACAGGCTAGACAAGCTACTACGTCGTGGTCTGGGCCTAAACAAGGTAAGCAGTAAGAGTGGAAATCTTTATGAGGTATTTGTTTCCCACAAGTTAAACAGTTATTCACTTTTTCTGACATCGGCTGAGGCAAGAAAGAGTCCCCAACGGGGTACTTAGCTTTTTAGAAGTCTTCGTAGTAGTAGAAGAATTCGGTAGTAGTAATCTCTGGTTCTGACCGACCGGCACTTGCGAACAGCTTCTGCTTCCGAGCCACGCGCAAGAAAGACTGAGGAAAATGGCGTCGGCTGATGCCTTTATACCCGAATAACTGCAGCTGTGACGTCGGGTGAAGTGCGACACCAGCCGAGGCCAGACCCAGACTTTGGAATCCGGCCGACCGAAGGGCTGCCTGACGACAGGACAACCCATTTGTAAGGACTGCAGATGCATCCTTGAAGGACATCTGCTGAAAGGGGAGGGTGATTCCACTTGAAGTTCAAAGTACCTTTTTTTGGTGTCCGTCATTTAGGAAGTGTCCCATTTAAAGTAATCCTTCATCCTGGTGACGGTCTCACCAAAAGTAATGTCCTCAGGGGGAGAGTCCCCCTCCACAGATTCCTCACCCAGAGAGCAATATTCCTGGGGGGAGGCAATCTGGGAACCATACAAAATGGACTCCGCTGATGGAGAAAGAGTCATGTTCTCCTTCACTGACCTGAGGGGTTATGGATGAGAGACAGGCCTAGGGCTCAGAAGAGACAGGGTTGAAAGCCTAAAGGTCATGAAGGCCTGCATAAGAGAGGAAGTGAAGGCCTGCCAAACCAGTGTGACTTCTGAGGAGGAGGAGGTATGTTTAGTTTTCTGCTTCTTTTTGACTGGAGGTCGGGTCTGGAAATTAGCACATCCGAAGTCTGGATTCCTGTCGGAGGTACCACCGAAACTGGTTCCCCCTCAACCTTGATGGGTGTTGATGCCTGAGTGAGCTCCAAGGACGTGTCGGTCGTCGGCTGCAAAACGGCTTCCTCGAGGGACATTGCTGCAGTCGACGGATCCTCCGAGCGCACCTCAACCCCTAGATCGGCAGTTGGTGGTGCATCGGTAAGTGGAGTGGCAGGAGAAGGCGGCCTAGGAAACTTGGCCTTCTTGCGAGAAGGTTCAGATGCAGCCTACGATGCAGGATCCATCCTAAGGGCTAACTGTTTGAGGTGTTGGTTCTCGAGGTAGAGATTTAACACAGCTAGACAGCTGTGCAAGGTCTTAGGCACAAACGATTGACAAACAGCACTGAAGGAGAGATCATGTTCCCAGCCTAGGCAAAAAACACACCTGTCATGGACGTCCTTGTGGGGTATTTGGCGCCTGCATTGGCATTTTACCTTTTTTCCTGAAATCGACAAAGGCTACAACAACCAGGCGTTGGCTATAACAATCATCAAAAATAAGAAAGTTTGAAACCCAAAGGGCTACTTATCTTTAAGATGTGATGTCTGTGAAGAAGCGTTCGTACGATGTGAATGTCTTCTGCGGCTGAAAAGTTCTAAGGATTGTGCGTCCAGACATCACATTTAAGGCTCCTTGGTTTACGGCCCTACGTGTGACATCCCACACACACTACAGCAGCTAAGCTGAAGCTTTTGTATAGAAGCCGACGTACAAGTCGCCTGCGGGCAGGAAATCCCACACCTAAAATACTGCAACACAGGAATAGAAGGACATACAGTGTTCATAAGGCAGCAGCACCACCAAGTAGAAGGAATGAACCACTAGGATTATGCAGCCTAATTCCATGCATAGTTTACATATATGCACTACATTTATTTGTTTGTAAATCACATTTAGCAAGTAAAACTGAAATGGAGTTCAGAGAAAGTACAGTTGTGTACACTTACCAAAAATGTAGATGTTCGCGTGTATTCACTGTGGCAGTCATCACATTTGGATTACCTGCTTGCAGTAGCCCTCAGTCAGCCTGATTAACAATGTCTTAGGTCCTGCATCAGTTGCTGTCCCTTCTTCCGTGACGTCAGGTCGTCAGGGGTATAAAACATGCAGCCGATGCCATTACATCAGTTTTTCTTGCCCAAGATGTTAGGTGCCCCCCTAATGGGAAGCAATTAAATCTATAAATAAACAAGGATACACCTCCAACAAAAAAGCAAATACACCAAAAAGCTTTTGAGCATAGTAAAGGAGAGTAGAGACATAGCCAAAAGAAGTAAGGGGGCTGGAGGGTGGGTAACCAGGACTGCAACAGTGAATACACTCGGACATCTACATGTATGGTAAGTGTACACAACTGTACTATGTTTTTCGTGTTTCACTGTTGCAGTCATCACATTTGGGTAGATTCCCAAAGCTAAAGATGGGAGGAGTAATTTAGACAGCATTACGACCAGCTATAAGGCCCTGCAAGACTGCAGTGGCAAAGCCAGCTCTGGATTTAGAGAAAAATGGCAGATGGTAACGCTTGGTGAAAGTATGTGCAGAACTCCAGGTAGCAGCTTCTAGGATGTCCCTGGTAAGGACGCCTCGGAGAAAGGTTGTAGAGGTAGATGCAGTCCTGGTTGAGTGGGGTCTGATCCCTGTGGGATAGGTTTTCCATGGTGCTTGTAGCAGAAATGAATGCAATGGCCTTTCCATTTGGAAATGGTTTGCTTTGAAATAGCCCTCCCCTCTGCCCCTGCAGCAAATGCCACCAGCAGTTGTTCAGATTTCCTTTGAGGTTTAGTCCTGTCCAAGTAGAATCTAAGTTGTCTGTGCGCGTCTAAGGAGTGCAGTGTCCGTTCCCCTTTGTTCTGTGGATTAGGAAAGAAGGTTGGCAAATGAATGGACTGATTAAGGGCCACACTGGACACCACCTTGGGCATGAAGGAGGGATTGGTCCTGAGGGACACCCTGTCCGCATGAAAGATGATGAAAGGCTCCGCTGCCATAAGGTCCTGTAATTCAGATACCCTTCTTGCTGAAGTGATTGCTAAAAGGAAAGCTGTTTTCCAAGAAAGGAATTTTGAATCTGCAGTAGCAGCTGGCTTGAGACGAGGAAGAGTGAGTTTCTCCAATACAAAGTTAAGGTCCCAGGCTCGAGTTGGAGCTCTCCTGGGTGGTCGTAAATTTGTGGCCCCTCTGAGGAACTGCTTGAGCA
Source organism: Protopterus annectens (assembly GCF_019279795.1). Taxonomy (NCBI): domain Eukaryota; kingdom Metazoa; phylum Chordata; order Ceratodontiformes; family Protopteridae; genus Protopterus; species Protopterus annectens. The sequence continues at coordinate 1,622,914,189 of NC_056725.1, read as the reverse complement.
GTGGATGAGAGAAGAGGGGAGGTACTGTGTTATAATGAGCTGAAATAGCTGAGGCGTGCATTTTGATGGAGGAGAAAGACAGGCCCTAGTGAAGCATCTCCATTATTGTAAAATCTGAGGTAAATTGGGCACTGCTGTGCTCATCCCTTGAGACTGGTTCCAGGCACAGAATCTTTTCCATTTTTCAGCATAAGATTTTCTAGTACGAGGCCTCCTTGCCTCAAATGATATCCATCACTGGTTTACTGTGGGATGGTAAAGGAGAGTTTAGGTAATTAGCCAGGCTGCTAGGTTCAGTGTGTGTGAAGCTGAGGGTGCAAAATCTGGTTCTCCTGCTGAGACAATAGGGTAGGAGTCTGAGGCAGGTACCTTGGGGCCAACAGTGACACACTGCGCAAGAGGGGGTACACCAATGTTGAGTGGGAAAGGCATAAACTGATAGGTTTTTCCTGCTGAAGGAAAGAGCATCCACTTTTCAAGCTTGCTTGTGGGGAGTCCTTGTGCAAAATGTGTCCAATTGATAGTTCTGGGGGGAGGCAAACAGGTCTATATCTGGGCTCTCCCATTTCCTTGTCAACATGTTGAAAATCCTTGGTTCCAGTTTCCACTCGTGTGAGTCCATGAGGTTTCTGCTTAGTTCGTCTGCCAGTGTGTTTAGTTTTCCTGGCAGGAATTGAGCTTGTAGATGCACTTGGTAGCTCAGGGCTGTGCTTCACAATGCCATGGCTAGTTTGCAGAGGGGGTAAGAATGTGTACCCCCCTGCTTGTTTATGTACCACATAACAGTGGTGTTGTCCGTCTTTACCATTAATTGTCCTGGAAGAATGTGGTCCTTGAAGGCTGTCAGAACATTCTGTACAGCTAATACTTCTTTTTGATTGATATGCAGGTGCATTTGACTTGAGTTCCATTTGCCCTGAATGCACTTCCCTGCCAGGTGAGCCCCCCATGCATAGTCTGATGCGTCTGTTAAGGTTTGGGCAGCAGGGGGTAGTGTGAATGGTAGTCCCTTGTTTTGGTGGCAGGCCTCTGCCCACCAAAGGAACTCTAGGCGTAGGTAAGGTATGATAGGAATCATTGCTTCTAAATCCTGAGAATGTTGACACCATAGGCTTTTTAGATACCATTGTAGTTTCCTCATATGCAGTCTTGCATATGGAATTAGAATAATGCAGGAGGCCATGAACCCTAATGCTTGTAGTATTTGCCTTGCAGATAGCAGGGTTTTTGTGGCCACTTGTTTGAAGTAGGTTGTCAAATGAATTTGTTTCTCTGGTGTGAAAAAAGACATCTGGGAAGTTGTATTCAAGCTTGCTCCCAGAAATATAATTTGGCAGGGTACCAGGTGTGATTTCTTTTCGTTTATGGTGTACCCCAGACAAGTTAGCACCCTTTGTACAAAGGCCAGATGATGCAAAAGTATGTCCTGGCTTTCTGCCCGAATTAGACAATCGTCCATATATGGGTATATTTGAATATTTCTTTGCCTGCAAAATGCAATGACTGGAGCTAGACACTTTGTGAATACCCTGGGCACAGTAGATAAGCCAAAGGGCAGTGCAGAGAACTGATAGTGCGTGTAGCCTGCTTTGAAGTGTAGGTATCTTCTGCAAGATTCCCTGATTGGGATGTGCAGGTATACTTCCTTTAAATCTAGTGTTTCCAGCCAAGTGTCTTTGCCTAGCATAGGGAGCAACTGGTGAAGAGTCAGCATCTTGAATTTTGGAATCAGCAAAAAGGTGTTTAGAGTAGACAGGTCCAGGATAGGATGCCATGAATTGTCCTTTCTGGGTACCAGGAAAAGTCTTGAGTAGAAACCTTGTCCATTTTCCGCTTCTGGTACCAACTGAATAGCCCCCATGCTTAAGAGAGAAAGTACTTGCTTTTGGGCCTCTGCCCACTGGTTTGGGGGTAGATCTGGCCACCCACTTGGTGTTGGTAACGTGTGGAAATGAAATCTGTAACCCTGGGAAACTATATTTAAAACCCATTTGTCCTGGGTAATGAGTTCCCAGTTCTTTGCATGAAGAGCAATATTTTCCCCCCAAAGGGCCAGTCAGTTGAGAAGTGCTTGGAAGTTTTAAGAAGAAGTAATTGAGACAGTTTACCATAGGGGGGGAGTTTTATTACCCCCAGATTTGGAAGTGGAGGCCCCCCCCACTGCTTAGTCCTGTGAGTACCCTGGGACTGAAGCCTGGGAGCTCTGCTGGATCTGGGTTTGGACTGAGAAGGTCTGGAAGAGGCAGGAAAGGACCAATTCTTGGAAGGCCAATGCCTACTAAATCTTGGAGGTTGTACTTGTAAAAAATCTTTAGCAGTTTGCACAGATTTAGCTTTTTCCTCCATCTTTTTAAGTACTTCTTCTGCCTTGTTGCCAAACAGGCGGTTCTGGTTTAAGTGAGCATCCAGTAATTTCACTTACATGATCTGGCAAGGATTGCTCCTTAAGCCAAGCATGCCTTCTAAGTACAGACCCAGTTACAGCAGCCCTGCAAGATGCCTCTAGTGAATCAAAACCACATTGCAAAGTATGTTTTCCAACTTGTTCAGCTGAATGCAGTAAATCCTGTAAATCCTTATTTTCAGCACAATCAGGAATCAACATAATTTTCTGTTTATGCAATCCAATAATATCCTGCTGATACTTTCCATATGAAACTGGCAGTTTAAGGCCCTAATGACCAAAGTTGCAGAAGTGTATACCTTCTTACCCCATCTATCCAGAGACTTGGAGTCTCTATCAGAGGGGGTAGGATTTTTGGCAGTAGTAGCTTTAATGCCCTTGGGTCCCTGTGAAATGGTCTCAGGATCCGCAGTAGGATTTTTAAAAAGGAACTTGTGAGAGTCAGGGACCCTGTAATATCTATCAGGTTTTCTGGGAGCAGGAGGTAAAGAGTCAGGGGCCAAGCTAGATTCCGAAAAGGCATCATCAACAATGTCTAGTACAGGAGGTATGGCTAAATACCTGTGCTGGGGGGCAGGAGTAAGAAATCCCTAAGCCTCTTTTTAGAATCAGAGAAATCCTGACTTTCCCAACGAAAATGCTCCCTGAGAGTATGCAAGGTTTCACCAAAAGAGAAATCCACTGGGGGAGGGGGGGGGGGGCGAGGGAATAGAGTCCTCAGCATCAGAATCCTCATAGACAGATAGATAAGGGTAAATCTTGGTCATCAGAAGAAACAGAAAATTCAGAATCCTGGTCAGATGTATCATAAGCAAACTCAGTCCTAGGTCTCTTAGAGGGGGAAGGCTGGCTTCCCCTGATTAAAGTAATAAGGTCTTTAGCCATTCTTATCATTTGTTTTTTTAGGCATAGAGGCCTGACCATGCGGTCTGGGCATCAGTTTTCTAGGCATGGTTATAGTTTTAGGCCTTGAAGAAGAAGATGGCATCGGTTTAATATGCAAGTCAGTAGGCCTGAATACACCCTCAGAAGCGGGTGCCTGCACAGCGGCTCCGGACCCGTCCAAGGTAGAGACATCTGCAGGTTCCACAGTTGAAGCATCTCATGGTGTACCGGACTCCAAATGGGTCTCAGTAGAGGCCTGCGAATCTGAAGTAGCGCGTATCAGGGGCTGCGAAAGCGCCTCACTGAGTACTGGTGAACTGGCGACTGGCTTAGGAGAAGCGTCGTCAGCAGCTTTGGACCTAGGCAGCCTGTCTCTGACTTTATCTTTGCATTTTTTCGGAATGTCAGCAGTCAGATGGCTTACTGAAGACATATCAGGATAATTGAACCGAGCACCAAAATATTTAGAAGCGAAAATATACCGAGGGATAGTTTGTGGTTTAAATAAGGCACAAAACCAACAGTGAGGTACGTCGTGGTCAGGGCCTAGGCAAAGAATACAGTACAAATGAAAATCTTTATGAGGTATTTTGCTTTCCACAAGTAATGCAATTATTTACTTTTACTGACATTGGTTTAGAGCAAGAAAAAGTTTCCCCAACGGGGTAATTAGCTTTTAGTTGAAGACTTCGGTTCTGAAACTCTAAATCGAAAATTTCAGGAGTCGGCGGACTGGCACTTGCGAACTGCTTCTGCTTCGGGCACCGCACAGCAAGAGAGACTAATGTAATGGCGTCGGCTGCATGTTTTATACCCCTGACGACCTGATGTCACGGAAGAAGGGACAGCAACCGATGCAGGACCCAAGACTTTGTTAATCAGGCCGACTGAGGGCTACTGCAAGCAGATAACCCAAATGTGATGACTGCAACAGTGAAACACAAAGAACATCAAAGACACATTTGTCATCACAGGGTGGTGGTATCGGATAATTTATCTGACTTGCATTTGTTTGATAATTGGATTGGGGGACCAGCCAACTGACCTTTTCAGCCATGACCCATGCTCCAAAGGGGCAAAATTTTGAATAAATGACTACAATACACAAGAAAGGGCAAAATATTTAAACAAAAGCTTACAGTAAACAGTGTGTGCACACATGCACATGCATAATAAAATTTTATGACAAGCTTTGTATATGCAAAATAAAAATTATTTATGATGAGCTTTATTTCATTGTTTGTTGTTTACTACTATGTGGTTGATAAGCTTGCTATAAGCAGGTGTTTTGGAGAACCTGAATAATTAATTTAATTCATTCATGTCTTACTTTTTTACTGGTCCCTTAATAGCAAATGGATACACAAACATAAATAAAATAGATAGATACATTTTCAAAGTGGGTGATCTGCAAGAACAATTCCTTAGGTAATCTGGATTCTCTCAGTGATGCAGTTATCCTAAAGTCTGCAGGAAGGTGACAAGAGTACACAGTTTATAGACTCTGCACTGACTGATCCTTGAAAATGAGAGATTTCATGTTCTTCACAATCCCAAACTCCATGGCGAATAGAACACATCTCTCATAAAATAACATGACTAATTATTCTGCAAAAAGTACAGTTTTGTAACTACCATAAATGTAGATGTTTGAGTGTTCACCCTGCTGCAGTCATCACACTTGGGTTATCCTGCCGTCAGGCAGTCCAGCAGTCGGCCTGAATTCCAAAGTCTTGGTCCGGTTGCCGTGATGTCAGGTGCCCCCAAATGTTTTGGCAAATATATATATATATATATATATATATATATATATATATATATATATATATGTATATATAAATACATATAGCTATATAAAAATAAAACAATACCCTTAGGCACAAGCAAATACACCACAGGGGTAGCATAGGATAGAGTGGTAAAGATAAGTTCAGCTAGTTCAGAGGGGATGGAGGGAGGGTAACCTGGACTGCAGAAGGGTGAACACTCAAACATCTACATTTATGGTAGGTACAAAACTGTACTATGTTCGTGTTACCCTGCTGCAGTCATCACACTTGGGTTGAATCCCTAAGCTAAGGATGGGAGGTGGAGTCAAACAGGGTTAGAAGAAGCTAGTAAGCCCTGCAAAACTGCAGTGGCAAAACCAGCTCTAGTCTTAGAGTATAGAGGTAAGTGATAGTGCTTGGTGAAGGTGTGCACTGAACTCCAAGTAGCAGCTTCCAGAATATCCTTGGTTGGCACTCCCCTGAGAAAGGCTGCTGATGTAGCTGTAGCCCTGGTGGAGTGGGACCTAATGTTAGCAGGTACTGGTTTCCCATGATGTGTGTAGCAGAAACGTATGCAATGCCCTATCCATTTAGAAATGGTCTGTTTTGAGATAGCTTTTCCTTGTGATCCTGTAGCACAGGCTACAAAAAGCTGGTCAGTTTTTCTGAAAGCCTTAGATTTATCCAAGTAGTAACGTAATTGCCTGTGAATGTCCAAAGAGTACAGGAGTCTTTCTCCTTTGTTCTGGGGATTTGGGAAGAAGGTGGGCAAGTGAATGGTTTTGGTTTAGGGCCACACTGGATACCACCTTTGGCAGAGAGACTCTGTCTTGATGAAAAATGATGAAAGGTTCCACTGCCATTAGTGCCTGTAGCTCTGAGACTCTTCTAGCTGAGGTTATTGCTAGTAGTAGGGCAGTTTTCCATGAAAGAAATTTTAAATCAGTTGAAAAAGCTGGTTCAAAGGGCGGCAATGTAAGCTTTTCCAGAACAAAGTTGAGATCCCAAGTAGGTGTTGGAGCTCTCCTTAGCGGTCTTAAGTTCTTAGCCCCTCTGAGGTACTGTCTTAAGAGTGGATGTGAGAATAAAGGAGGATCCGTGCTGTAATGAGCTGAAATTGCTGAGGCGTGGATCTTAATAGATGAAAAGGAAAGTCCTTTGTGTAACATCTCAGTTAAATATTGTAGAATCTGAGGGATGTTTGGATGAAGGGGATTTAGGCCTTTAGCCTGGTTCCAGGTGCAAAATCTTTTCCATTTGTCTGAATATGTTTTCCTGGTGCTGGGCCTCCTGGCCTCCAGAATGACATCCATAACCGCTTTGGATAAAGGTGTTGGCTGGTTGTTTAGGTAATTTGCCATGCAGCCAGGTTTAAAGTCTTGAGCTGGCTGTGTAGAATCTGATTGTCTCGCTGGGTGAGCAAGTGAGGAATTTGTGGCAAAATCCATGGTGGGCCGTGGGCCATGTTCCTTAAAATTGGATACCAATGCTGGCGTGGCCAGTCTGGTGCAACGAGTATCATTTGTGGCCTCTCTAATCTGACTTTCAGCAGTACCTTTGCTAGAAGAGGCAGTGGAGGGAAGGCATACACTGTTAATGTTTTCCAACTGAATGAGAGGGTGTCCACTTTCCAAGCTAGTGGATGGAAGGTCCTTGTGCAAAATTTTTGAAGTTGGTGGTTGTGGGGGCTTGCAAACAGATCTATGTCTGGGCGTCCCCATTTTTGAGCTATCATTGCAAATACTTGTGGATCTAGTTTCCATTCGTGTGGATCCATGATGTTTCTGCTTAGGTCGTCTGCCAATGTGTTTTTCTTTCCTGGCAGGAACTGTGCTTGTAATTGAACCTGGTAAGACAGTGCAGTGTTCCACAAGGTCATTGCTTGCCTGCATAGAGGGTAGGAATGTGTGCCCCCTTGCTTGTTTATGTACCACATGACTGTGGTATTGTCCGCCTTTATTATTAGTTGTCCTGGTTGCAAAAGTTCTTGAAAGCTGTTAGGGCATTCTGTACTGCTAGCATTTCTTTTTGATTGATATGCAGATGCCTCTGATCTGCAGTCCATTTGCCCTGAATGCACTGCCCTGCCATGTGTGCTCCCCAGGCATAGTCCGATGCATCTGTTGTCACAGTTTGCCTGGCTGTGGGTAAGGTGAAAGGCTGACCCTTGTTGAGGTGACATGCCTGTGCCCACCATAGAAACTCCTGTTGAAGGCAGGGAATGAGTGGTATCATTGTTTCCAAGCTGTGGCTGTGCTGAGTCCATACACTTTTCAGGTACCATTGTAATTTCCTCATATGCAGTTTTGCAAATGGTATTAGTAGTATGCAAGATGCCATGAAGCCCAAACAGAATTTTTCTTGCAGGGAGTTGGGTCTTTGTTGCCACTATTTTGAAATACTGAAACAGCTGTCGTTGCTTGTCTGGCGTGAGATAAGCCATCTGGGCCGTTGTATTCAAGCTGGCACCCAGGAATATTATGTTTTGTGAGGGCACTAGTTTTGATTTCTTTTCGTTTACTGTGTACCCTAGGCAACTTAGAAGGTGTTTGACAAATGCCAGATGCTTTAAAAGAATGTCCTTGCTTTCTGCGTGAATAAGGCAGTTGTCCAGGTATGGGTGTATTTGAATTCCTCTTTGTCTAGAGTATGCAATTACTGGTGCCAGGCACTTTGTGAAGACACTGGGCACAGTAGATAAGCCAAAGGGCAGTGCAGAGAATTGATAATGCGTTGAACCTGCAATGAAGCGGAGGTATCTTCTGCAATTTTGTCTGATAGGGACATGCAGGTATGCCTCCTTGAGGTCCAAAGTGACTAACCAAGCATTCTTGCCCAGCTGGGAAGAAGCTGCTGTAGTGTTAGCATCTTGAATTTTGGTACTTGCAGACAGGTGTTCAGAATTGAAAGATTCAGAATGAGTCTCCATGCTTTGTCCTTTCTTGGGACTAGGAAGAGTCTTGAGTAAAATCCTTGTCCTTGCTCCTGTAGGTACCTGTTGAATGGCTCTCATGTTCATGAGAGCTGTAATTTGTTTTTGTGCCTCTGCCCATTGATTTGGTAGCAGGTTTGGCATTCCTTTGATCCTTGGTAAGGTATGAAAGTGGAATCTGTATCCTTGAGAGACAATGTTTAGAACCCATTTGTCTTTTGTGATGATGTGCCAGGTATGAAAGTGGAATCTGTATCCCTGAGAGCCAATGTTTAGAACCCATTTGTCTTTTGTGATGATGTGCCAGTTGTCTGCAAAAAAAATGCTAGTTTTCCTCCCAAGGGAGTTGCCAGGAGAGATTTGCTTGGTAGTTTGAGGATAGAGTCATTGTGTTTGTCTTCTGCTAGCTTGGGGCCTGTCTTCTCCTTTCTGGGTAGCAGAACACCATTGGCAAGGCTTGTAAGGGCCCTGTGACTGACCCCTGCCTGTTGGGCATCTGTATTTGACCTCTGTGATCTGTCTGAAGCTGGAAAGGACCAGTTTTTTGTTGGCCAATTTCTGATGAAACGAGGGGGTTGTACCTGCAAAAAATCCTTGACCGTTTGCACAGTCTTTGCCTTATCCTCCATTTTCTTTAAAACCTCTTCTGCTTTGACACCAAATAATACATCCTGCTGTAAAGGTGCATCCAATAATTTTGCTTTAACATGGTCAGGGAGGGTTTGTTCTTTTAACCAAGCATGTCTACGTATGACAGAGCCAGTAACAGCTGCTCTACAGGAAGCTTCCAATGAATCAAATCCGCATTGTAAAGTATGTTTGCCCACCTGTTCAGCTGCATGCAACAGATCCTGCATTTCCTTGAATTCAGGCTGTTCTGAATGTGTGCTCATTTTTTGTTTTAAATGAGACGTTAGGAATTGTTGATATTTCAAAATGTGAAACTGGCAATTTAATGCTCTCATAGCCAGAGATGCTGAGGTGTAGATTTTCTTTCCCCATCTATTTAGGGCTCTGGAATCCCTTTCAGAGGGCACAGGATTTTTAGCCATAGAAGCTCTTGCTCCCTTAGGACCGTGGGAAATTGTTTCTGGGTCAGCTACAGGGCTTTTATAAAGGAATTTGTGTGAGTCAGGTACTCTATAGTATCTGCCTGGTTTGGCTGGAGCAGGAGGTAGAGAGTCTGGATTTAAACTAGACTCAAAGTAAACATCATCCACAATATCTAAAACAGGAGGGATAGCAAGAGGTCTGTGCTGGGGTAGTAAAAGGAACTCTCGGAGCCTTTTCTTAGAATCTGAGTAATCCTGGCCTTCCCAGTGGAAATGTTCCCTCATGGTATGTAAAGTTTCCCCAAAAGAGTAGTCTTCAGGGGGAGATGCTGAGGGAATAGAGTCTTCAGCATCAGAATCTTCATAAGGTGGAAAAGTGTAATCCTGTTCCTCAGAAGAATCTGAGGAGAGAGAAACTTGGTCAGAGGATGCATAATCCTCCTCTTGTCTTGGTCTTTTATGAGGAGGGGGATGGGAACCCCTGATAAAGGTAATCAAATCTTCAGCCATCTTAAGCATCTGTTTCTTAGGCATGGGGCCTTGAACTGTAGACTGATGTACAGTTTTCTTAGGTTTTAAAGGAGTTTTAAGCTTAGCATAAGATTTAATGGTGAGTGTAGTTGGTCTGAAGACACCTTCTGCAACTGAAGGTGTTTCCACTGCACCGGTGTCCAGTTCTGATCTGGTGTCGGTAGATGGCTGCGTCGGCCTAGTAGACTCCGCTTGGGAATCCGCAGTTGTCTGGGGTTCCAGTTCTGTGGTCGTCAGGGGGCTGCGTAGGTGCCTCACTGAGAACCGGTGACAGGCTCAGCTGAGGCCTCGGGGTCTGGCTTATTCCTAGGCTGCCTGTCCTTATCCTTGCGTTTTTTATGAATGGCGGTCGTCGGCTGCTCCGACGGCATGATATAATTAAATTTCCTACCAAAGTAATGCCGTGAGAAGTCAAAACGGTGTTTGATAGTTCGTTTATTAAACCTAGCGCAAAACCAACAACCTGTGACGTCGTGGTCTGGGCCTAGGCAAGGAATACAATAGGAGTGGAAGTCCTTATGAGGTATTTGCTTCCCACAAGAAATGCAATTGTTAACTTTTTCTGACATCGGACTGAAGCAAGAAAATGTTCCCCAACGGGGTACTTAGCTTTACTGAAGACTTCGGACTGAAATTCAAATCAAAAATCTCAGGTGTCGGCCGACCGGCACTTGCGAACTGCTTCTGCTTCGGGCACCGCACGGCAAGAAAGACTAAAGAAAATGGCGTCGGATGCCTCTTGTATACCCCTGGCGCACTGACATCAGGGAAGAAGCGACAGCAACCGACGCCGGACCAAGACTTTGGAATTCGGGCCGACTGCGGGACCGTCTGACGGCAGGATAACCCAAGTGTGATGACTGCAGCAGGGTAACACGATGAACATCACCATGTTACATTATTAACTATAATGCTGATGGCCATTCATCAAGTTCAACAAGGGCCGTTCTCTTCGGGTAAAATGAGAACAAGGAAAATCATTATTTTCTCTCTGGGTGAATTCCCTCAAACACCTGATGAGTAAGAACTGCAACTGATAAAGGCAGTGGAAGATTTACAAAACAATTTAGTAAAGTGCCTCAAATCTGCTGATACAAATTTGTCTTAAGAATTTTACTTCATCATAATGAGAAAGAAGACGAAACAAATAAAAAATTCTGCATACTGGATCATGAGAAGCTAAGTCTCTGGGGTCCATGGAAAAGTGTGAAGGTGAAAACTTCATTATATTTAATACAGAATGAGAAAAAAAAAACAAAGTTAAAACTGACCCACAATGATGAAACTAAAAAGTATACAGCAGGATATCATTTGTCAGTTTCTGTTTTAGAGCTGCTGTCAATAGTCCTGCAACTAGAGATGTAAACTTTAACTTGTTTAGTTCTGAGGAACCTGACAGTATCAATCAACTTGAACAAAAACTCTGCAGACAAGCAGGGCCAAATTACTACATATGTGAAGGTGATTTGTATTAGACTGCATACTTTACTCCAGACAGCACAGAAGAAAGATCTTGGTCTGATATTGCAACATGTGTTTTGATATACAATGATGTTTTGAAAGGGGCCCTTTATTCATTTACCTAAAAAGGCAAACTGAAGTCCCCTATAATCGAATGGCTACTTCTATGAAATAAGTAGTCCTGGATCCAAATGAAAAAGTGGTGTACAAAAATACCTAATAATTCTGAAAATCAGAATGGATTACAACATATTGTAAATCAGGGGTCTCAAAGTGAAATAAATGAAAATTATATATTGCCCATAACACTAAACTGGTGTTGTCTTCTTTTTGTGTTGCTCAACCTTTAGGTTATCGGATCAGACATCAGCACCATTCAGAAACTTTGGAAACAGGACTCTGACTACTCCCCTACCTGTAACTCCTTCTGTTCCCCAAGGTACCTGAGATTAAGTTTGCCATGGTGAACTGAAAACATTGCAATCAACAAATAAATAAATAAATAAAATAGGCCGGCGCCCCTGATCATGTCCAAGCATTTGACAGGAGTGAAACAAAACAATCCAGATTGGGGGGGGGGGGGGGGGGGGGCTGAATGGGTCAAAAAGAAGGCAACCTGGATATAGTGTCATGGTTAGTATGTTGCCTGCTTTTATCCATGTAAACCTTTGGGACAGCTTCCCAAGCTCCCAATACACCTGGGTGGTATCAAGAAAGGATATTTCTGAGAATGGTGGAGCCAAAGGATGTAAAGGATCTGGACTGTGCATCCAGCTTGCAGTGAGACACAAAAGTATGAACAATAGATAAAGTAGCTGCAGCACAAATCCCATCAACAGAAACCTTACTCATAAGGCAGAAATTGTAGCCATCGCTCTGGTGGAATGAGACTTTGGTTTATTGTGCAAAGTCGATCCCAATTTTTTGTACAGAGACATTATGTACTCAGAAAGCCACCTGAAGACAGTAACCTTTGATACTCCTTAACCACTCTAAGTTTTAGAGAAAGCAATGAAAAGCTGATCGGCTTTCCTGATACTCTCAGTCCTGTGTAAATAAAACCTGAGCTGTTGATGAACATCTATTAAGTGCAGAATATACCTTCCTTTGTTGGAAAATTTTGGGAAGAAAACTAGCAGACTAACAGTCTGATTAAGTTTTACTTTAGATGCTACCTTTGGAAGGAAGTTAAGATTCATCCTTAAAAATACTCTGTCCTGATTAAAGACCAGATATGGAGACTTACATGATAAAGCCTGCAACACAAAAATCCTCCACGCTGATGTGACAGTCACCAGAAAAAGGGTTTGCCAAGAAAGACATTTTAAATCCACCTTAGCGGCAGGTTTGAAAGAAGATTGAGTTGAAGCATAACAGTAGTATCCCAAGGGAGAGCATGATCCCTTATAGGTAGTCTTAAATGAAATGTTCCTTTCAGAAAAGACTTTGAAATCTTTAGAGAAGCAACAGAAGTCTGATTTTGCCCAGTGTGAAAACCGAACATGGCTGCTACATGTCTCTTTACAGCTGAGAAGCTGGATCTTTTTCAGAAAAGCTCTGACAAGAAATCCAGAATGGACAGAAGAGGGGCAGAAAAAGGATCTAGTCAGCTGGAAGAAGCCCAGATGGTAAGCCTTCCCATTTGTTGAGATGTACCTAATATTTGATTTTTGTGAATATGTCAATATGTGAACTACTGGAGCAGAAAGCCTGGCATCTCTGGTCACCATTAGAATTGGAGGAACCATGTGATTAATTTCAGGGTCTTCAGGTCTCACTGGGGCTGATCGGATGGCTGACTCAGAAATCCTGGACCACTGCCCAAGTCCAACACTCAGGGTGGATATACTAGATGAGGCCAGATAAAGGAAAACCAAACTTGCTAGGGCCAAAAGTAGACACGGACGATAACTCTGGCCTTGCACCTCCTGTCTTTCTTAAGAAATTCTGTTGACAGGAACTGCAGGAAAGGAATAAAGGAAAACAGGGGCCAATTGTCGACTACAGTGTCTATTGGTGCTTGATCCTGTGGATGGATTAGGGCAAAGTAACTGCTGCACTTGTTGTTTAGACACAAAGCAGAGAGATTTCAACAAGGTTGGCCCCGGTGACTGAAAATTTGTGTCGCCACTGTCTGAGGGACACTGTTGGCAGGAGAATGGATTTATCCTTGGAATATGCATTGAAATAAAAATGTGATGGGAAGACATTGCCCAGTGCCACAACCTCATGGCTTCTTAACAAGCTGGATATGAACAGGACCCTTCCTGTCTGCTGACATGCTAAACTACCTCCATGTTTGTCTGTATGGATGGAGATCATACCTTCAGGAAGGGAGTCCTGAAAGGGCTGAAAATTTACGAGGACTAACCTCATCTCCAAGACTCTGATGTGAAGACTGGTCTCTGTGGTTTACCAAGACCCTTGAACAGTCTTCTCTTCAAAATCTCCCCCAACCCCAGAAGAGAGACATCAATAGTTACAGCTGCTACCAGAGGTGAGGGGGAAAATGGACAAACACTTGAAGCCACAGGGGAGATTAACAACCAACTGATATGTTTCATGGAGATATGTGTTAAATGAGTCTGTGCATGTAGTGGGAAGACATCAGGGACCACTGAACCGAAAGTGCCCACTGCAGAACCTCAATCTAATATCTTTCTAGAAGGACCAGCGTTACTAAAGAGGCCATTAAGTCCAACAGCCTGAGGACAGGTCTTGCAGTAGAAAATACAATGCTGAAGAACCTGAGAAGCTACTTGACATAGGGACAATACCATGGGACTGTAGGAGTTAGGTCATCTGATGATTTGCATCCAAGTGTCATCCAATGAACTCTATTTCCTGCATCGGCATTAGCTGACCCTTTGCCATATTAATTGCAATCCCCAATTGTGGTGAAATGTGGAGCAAGAAGTCCTTGTGTTGAACCAAAAGATCCTGGTTGGTGAGGTGAGGAGAGATGCTGCTACCACTGCACTACAGCTGGTGAATATTCAGGAGAGTTGTGATGAGACCAAAGAGCAGTACGTTGAACTGAAAATGACAGGCTCCTAGCCAGAAACCGAGAAATCTCTAGACTGCCTTGCTATCTTGATATATTATGCATCTCTAACATCTACTGAGCACATGCAGCTGTCCTTTTACAGAACAGGCAGAATGGACTGAAATGTGACCATTTGGAACTCTCTTATTCATGAACTGCTGGAGATGGCTTAGGTCCAAGATTGGCCTTAAGTCCTCTATTTGCTTTGGAACTAAAAAACCTGGAACAGACTCCACATCCTGACATGTCTGGGGGAACCTGCTGGATGACTGTAAATGAGAAGAGTTTTGACTTCTGCTGCTGCAGATTCTATTTGACTGAGTGGTACACCTGAAATCCTTCTCTTTTTATGTGGAGGGGAACTAAAGGGAATAGTGTAGCCTCTGGTGATATTTCTCTGGACCCGAAAATCTTGTGTGATGGCCTGCCAACTTGATGGTGCAAGGATGAGGACCCCCCCCCCCCAAACTGCACCCAGACTGCAGCAGTTGGGCAAAACTTCAGGAGCGCTGATAGTGTTTCTCAGTGAAAGGACAGCAAAACCCTTAACTTTGCGGCGAGCCTCTGCCACTGGGGTGACATCAGTTGAAGTTACTGCCTCTCTGCCCTGTGGGGAATCTGTCCACAGAAGCATCTAGGCTAAATCCCTGGGATTTCCAAAACCACAGCTTCTTCCCCCTTTTTGGTTTCTAGACAAGGTCTTATGGGAAAGAAAAGCAGACGCCAATGGAAGACAGGGTCTTACCTTCCTGCTTGCTCCTGGTGAGCATTTCTTTCACCTTTGTTCTGAAGAAAGTTGAACCATCAAAAAGGGCACTGACGAAAGACATCTTGAAGCCTTTCATAAAGGCACACAAGTGCATCCGGGAATGCTGGTGTTGGATACACTGGCCATACCATCAAATGGATTGGACAGCAGATGCATGGATACATTGCATACAGGCTTTAGAGTAGACAACTGGGACTCCACTGATTTGTGGATGCCAGCTAGTAGGTTACCTAAGAGGAACCTGGTCAAGTCCTTCATCAATTCCCTCTGAAAACATGTCATATGTTCCAGGTAATTCAGTGCTCAACGTGCAAGGGTCATCGAAGTGCACATCAGTTTCCTTGACACCCTGTTAAGATGGACAGATGTGCTCTCTTCTGAGAGTTCCTTCTTTGTGGCAGCTGCAAAAACCAGGACATACATTGGGAGACCCTTGCTTCAGCATGTCCTTGCCCTGGGGCAACCAAACTCTTGCCCAGCTTTTGTGGTACTGGCTCCACCACATCAGGTTCCTTCCACACCCACTGTGCCACCAACTCTATACAACCATCAGCGGGTGGTACCCCACAAGAATTAGAAGAGACCGCCGCAAAGAAGATAGACTCCTCAAGAGAGGGCTGAGGAGGACCAACCCCCTCATTATTTCATCAATTCAAGAATGTCACCAACAGTGACATCTTCTAGAGGGGATCGTGGGGACCCTTCACCCTCACTGAAGCCTGTCTCTTTGGTGAATAACTCTAAACAGCAGTCTAAGTATCCCATTTCACAAGTCTGTTTCTTAGATTCCTGCTTTGTTTGGCTTCTGGGGAAGGATTTGGTAACTTGCATTGCGAGCGCCTGTAAAACTGAAGGAGGCAGACTGTCCCATTCAACCAGGATATACAGATCCAGATACAGTATCTAATGGATGGGATGTTGGAGCTGAGCATGGCAGAGATACCTTTTCTCTCAATCTGAAGAGAACCCTTTCAAATGCCTTGAATGCCAAAGATTCAATCAGATCCAAGTAAGCACTCCTCCAATCTGAAAAAGAGATACGAGTGACATTACCTGCTCGGACCTACAACAGCTCAACGGCGGACAAAGCAGCCAAGATATTAAGTGCCAAGGCAAATAGGTGACGAGATGGGATCCAAAAACTTCAAAGTCGACACTGCCCCGTGAGTTTCATCTCCAAGACTCATCCTGATCTAACTAAAATTGGTACACCCTGTTTGCTGTAGCATAGACTAGATCCAGGCCTGCTGAATCTAGCTTTGTTTGTATGCTCGTTGTTTGTTTGCTTGTTATTTCCCTGGAACGCTAATTCCACCTAGCTTCTCAGCGCTTCTGTGGATCCCTAGTGATATCTGCATTGCTTACTGTACTTATTTCCTTGTTTCACTTGAAAGAAAGTTACTGTTTGTCGTTTTTGCATTTAAGTTACCTGTAACACATTGCATTTAAGTTACCTGGCACTTGCTCACTAAGTCAGCACTAAAAAATTAAAAGCACTACACACCCTCACAATCTCCCCTTGAGTACCTTGTTCCCCATTGGCCCTTTTTTTCAATTATAAAGGAATTCCCAGTACTACTCTAGCATGTCCAAAGGTCAGTTGTCAATCTCCTCTCCGGTCCAGCTGGTGAATCTGGGAATCTTGAGGCAATGTTACAACTGCCTCATGTACACAGACAACCCTCTCCTCCTCCCAACAAATTCCAACACATGTGAGAGATGCAACCATATAGCCAAACTGGAGGCTACGCTCTCTCAACTCAGTACTGGCGTAACCAGTCAGGAGGAGAAAGAAACCACACTCACTACAATTCCAGTCTCACATAGACCTACCACGACAGCAAAGCAAACACAAACACAAAAAAACATACTTGGAGGCTCTAAATAAAAATCTGCCTAAGCAGCAGAGACCTCCAAAGCAGACACCCAAGCAACTGCTACCCCAAAACAAAACACGTGCAACACATAGCTCACAAAGCCAGTGTGCCGAACAGTCACAGCTCTTAAGGCTAAACAACACACCTGATACACTTGTAATAGGTGACTATCGTCAGGCACACTGACGTCCCGCTCACCAGGCTGAACAAGGAGAAGGTCACGGTGAGCTGCCTGTCAGGTGCTAGGATCCGCCACATAACACAAGCACTCAGGTCACTCCAAGGCAAGTACAAATATGACTCAGTCATTGTCCATGCTGGTGTGAATGACCGGAGACGTACCTCCCTGGACTACATGAAAAGAGACATAGAGGATCTCTCTGAGCATGTAGCCCAGGCCGGTATGACTCTGACCTTGAGTAGCATCTTACCCTCACCAAGAATTATGCCACAATATGAAGACAAGATGATCAATTTCAACAATTGGCTTAAGTATTGGTGTCATTCAAAGGGGATCCAATGCATATCAGCCTGGGATGACATGCTCGACAAGCCACGATGCTTCGCTAGGGACGGCTTGCATCTGTCACCCCTGGGCTTTCGGATATTGGCAAAGGCTCCAGCTACCCCTATAGTGCCTTTTTTAGGCAAGGCTCCAAAGACAAACCCACCTCCATAGGTATCACAAGGGATAAGAAACTAAGAGTAATGCTACTCAACGCCAGAAGTCTAAACCTCAAGATGCACGCAGTCAAAACTCTCCTTAGCATGGAGAACATCGACATCTGTGCAGTAACAGAAACCTGGTTCAAGGCTCCCGAGAGCACCCCAGCACTACCAGGTTATACCTCATACCATGCTTTTCGGCCCCAAAACTTGGACCGAACCACAAAAGGAGGAGTATCAATATTCGTCAAAGATACCCACACCTCCAGGTTGGTGGCACAGCACGAAGCATCAGAGACTATCCATGTGCAACTAACAGTGGGTAAAACTGCCTTCCAGTTTATAGCCTGCTACAGACTGCCCTCCCAAACCCAGGAACCCCACTCGGCCTTCCTGAGAACAATGGAAAATATGAAGGTCTCTCCAAACACCATTATATTGGGCGACTTCAACTACCCAAACATAGACTGGGAGCATTACTCTAGCTCCAACACCCTAGCCCAAAGGTTCCTAGAATTTATAAACTCAAATGCTATGGAACAACTTGTTACCACTCCCAAAAGAGGGGAAAACATCCTGGACCTGATCATCACCAACAGAAGTGTATCCCTCACTGGTAAGATCAGACCATAAACTAATCTCACTGGATATTCACATCCCGACCCCACCCCCTGCCCAGAAAACCACAGTGAAAAACTTCTCTAAAGCAAATTTCACACTCCTCAAAACCGAGGTGGAATCCTTCAAAGCCCCCGGGCCTGTGGAAAATACGGCCCAGACTGCAGAATCCTTTATAAATGCATTCTATGAACACCTTCAGGAATACATGGATCTTGTAATCCAAAATAAAACCAAGACCCAATCCTCCAAAGGCAGACGTCCTGTCTGGTGGACCCCAGCCATAAACAAACTATACAATAGAAGGAGGAGGCTACTACATGATAGAGCAAAATCTCAAAAAGGGAAGGCATCTCTGATCAGTATTAGCAAAAAACTACGGGCACTCATAAAATCATCTAAGGCCAGCTTCGAGAGAAAAATTGCACAGGACACTAAGGATAATCACAAGGCTTTCTTTAGTTATGTTAGGAACCTGGGTGGGAATTCCCAGATATGCTCAGAATTAGTCCAAAATGACAAAAATACACGAACCCACAGACATTGCCAACATCCTAGCTGACAGGTTCAGCGCAAACTTCTCCCCTCCCCACCAAAAGGGCAAATATCTATCCCAGCAGAGTGCTGCCCCTGACATATCAGTTGCTCAGGTAAGTGCTGCCCTCTCCAAAGCAAAAACATAGCATCAATGGTACCAGATGGTCTCCCGAGCTGTCCTACATGAACTCCAAGAAGAGCTAAACCCAAACATAAAACTACTGTTCAATCTCAGCCTTACTACAGGATATGTACCCAAAGAGTGGCGTACAGCAACAGTGGTCCCTCTCCACAAAGGTGGTGCCTCAACGGATCCTGGAAACTATCGCCCCATAAGCCTGACTAGCTTGGTCTGCAAAACTATGGAAAGGATCATCATGGACCTCATAAATAAAGATATTGGGGACCTACAGACACTGGATCCTACCCAGTTCGGCTTTGTTAAGGGCAGATCCTGCCTCTTAAACCTGGTTGATTTCTTTGAAACTGTCACCAAGGCCATTGACGAGGGGAAGGTGGTCCACACAGCCTACCTGGACCTCGCAAAGCCTTCGATACAATACCCCACTCGGGCATTATAGATAAGCTCACCAGCTTAAATATAAACCCCTATGTCACTAGATGGGTTGCAAACTGGCTCAAGGACAGAACCCACATGGTTAGAATTGCTGGAGCCATGTCAGACTCCAAACAAGTTACAAGTGGCATCCCACAAGGCTCAGTCCTGGGACCTCTCTTGTTCGGTATATATTTCTTGGAGGTACAGGCCAACACGGAAGGACTGTGGCAGACCAAGTTCGCAGATGACTGCAAACTGGGCGCCATAATCGACTCTCCAGCCGACACAAGCATCCTCCAAAAGGGCCTCATAGAAACAGACAACTGGTGCCAGAGCCATGGCCTCAAGCTAAACGCCAAACAGTGTATAGTCATCCCCTTTGGCAAAAACAAAGTGACCACAAATTACCACATAGGTGGTAATCCATTAAGTACAGAAGAAGTAATTAGGGACCTGGGGACCCAAGTTGATAGCAATCTCTCATTTGACAACCACGTGGCCAAAGTGGTTAGAAGAACATTTTATATAGCCCACCTAATCATGAAGGGATTCACATCTAGATCAGGGGAGGTCATCGTGCCTCTTTACTCATCCCTCAACAGGCCCATAATTGAGTACAATGCCCCTTTTGGGATGTACCTTACCAGACACCTGCAGCAACTGTAAAGACCCCAAAAGTACCTCACCAAGAGGATCAAAGGGCTCAAACAGATGCCATATGCTGCCCGGTTAAAGAAACTCCAGCTCTACTCAGTGGCATACCGCCTGCTCAGAGGCGATCTGTGGCTGACGTATAAAGCCATGTCCAACCCGGAATTAATGGACATGCTGCACCTCAGAAAATCCAAATCCCATCGAGCTACGCGCTCGAGAGACTTGAACCTCAGCACTGAAATAAATAGGACATGCTGTAGGGACAGATTCATAACCCAGAGACTCCCTTCACTCTGGAATAAAATCCCAGTCCAGGTTAGGCAGAGTCCCTCATTGACTCTCTTCAAGAGGAATCTTGATGAGTAGATGGGAGATCGTAGGTTTACCCCGGGTATCACTTATGTGTCACTGTTAGACAGAGGCACAGTATACTAACCTCGAAAAAGGGCATAGCAAAATTAATTTAAAATGGGTGGCGAAAGCCAAACACACTCTGGCTAGGCTTATAAATGCCCTAGGGCAGATAGCCTAGTATGAACCTATGAACCTATAAAATCAGTCTACAGAGTAATGGATACCATCAAGAGTCAAAGTTGAGAAAACTGTCAGCTCTGAGTTCAGTGCTCTAGGAAGGCTCTGAGCCACAGGCTTTGGATCCAAAGGCTTTATTAGGATAGGAAAAACAATGGAAGGGCAAATTGAGCTGTACCCAGAGCGCACAAAGAAGGTGCCAGGAGGACCCCCAGTTGAATTGTGTTTGAATGAACCTCTGCATCATCCTGTCAATGTCTGCTTCTGTAAGATTCCTCTTTGAACTGAAGCTGATGCCACTGAAGGTGGTTGGGTGAACACCCCACCTACAGAATGGGAAAATAGAGACTAGGACTCACTGGCTCCAGTAAGAAATGAAGAGGAGGTGTAACAGAATGGATCCGAGGGGTTTCTAGATTTGAAAATTTAGGCATTTTTGGTGCCAGACCCAACAATTCTGTTAAGATCTGGTGACTGCTTTCGGGATTTCTCCACTTTCTTTTCTATCTCCTTCTCTCTTTTTTCTGGGTTTGTCTTTCTCCTTTTACTTAGACGGCTTAAGTTTCCTCAGTTCTCTTAGCCTCAGGAAGTGTCTCCAGAGGAGGAGGAGGATGGGAAGTTCCCGGTTGGGCGGGAAGTAGACCTTTTAGGAATAAATTGCCCCTACCCCTGAACAGCTCTGGCATCAAAAGAAGCACATACCTTGCAATCAGTATCCAAATGTGCTACCCCAGACAGTAATCACAAAGAGTGAGGGTCCTGGGTCCTGTGGTGGAACTTTGTGGCTGCAGGCCGAACACTTCTTAAAAGAGAACCACAACCAAAAGCTGAAAAAAACATACGTTTTTCAACAAATCTTGAAATTTTCTGCATTGCTAATGCCTCTGTATCAAAGTAAAGTACAGTTGTGTACACTTACCATAAAAGTAGATGTTCGAGTGTATTCACTGTTGCAGTCATTACAATTGGGTTATCCTGCTGGCAGGCTACCCTCAGTCGGCCTGAATTCCAAAGTCTAGGTCTGGCGTCGGTTGCTGTCACCTCTTCCCTGACATCAGTGCGCCAGGGGTATAAATGATGCAGCCGATGCCATTTTCTTCAGTTTTTCTTGCCCCAGATGTCAGGTGCCCCCAAAAGGTTAGGCTAAAAAAAATATGTCAATAAAACATGCATGCACCAAAGTATATATTTTGCCTTCATCTACAAGCAAATACACCACATAGGTTGTATAGAATGAAGAAGTACAGATAAGTTCCAGCAAAGAAATGGGGGATGGTGGGAGGGCAACCTGGACTGCAACAGTGAATACACTCGAACATCTACATTTATGGTAAGTGTACACAACTGTACTATGTTCTTCGCATTTCACTGTTGCAGTCATTACAATTGGGTTGAATCCCAAAGCTAAGGTTGGGAAGCTGGAGCTAAATAGCATTAGGAGCGGATATTAGGCCCTGCAGAACTGCAGTGGCAAAGCCTGCCCTGGATTTAGAGTAGTGTGGTAAGTGACCGTGCTTTGTGAAGGTCTGCACTGAACAAGTAGCAGCCTCTAAAATGTCTTTGGTTGGCACGCCCCTGAGGAAAGCTGCTGAAGTGGCTGCTGCTCTGGATGAATGTGGCCTAATGCCCTTAGGTACTGGCTTGCCATGTTGTGAATAGCAGAAACGAATGCAGTAGCCTATCCACTTTGAAATAGTCTGCTTTGAGATGGCCTTTCCTTGTGATCCTGCAGTATATGCCACTAGTAGTTGCTCTGTCTTTCTAAAAGCTTTGGTTCTGTTCAAATAGAAACATAGCTGTCTGTGCATGTCCAAAGAATGCAGAATTCTCTCCCCCTTATTCTGTGGGTTTGGATAAAAGGTAGGCAGATGAATAGTTTGGTTAAGGGCCACACTGGACACTACCTTAGGCATAAATGTCGGGTTTGTCCTCAGAGAAACCCTGTCTGGATAAAAAATGATAAAAGGTTCCATAGCCATGAGTGCCTGTAGCTCTGAGACTTGTCTTGCAGAAGTTATTGCTAGGAGCAGAGCTGTTTTCCAAGATAAAAACTTTATATCAGCTGTAGCGGCTGGCTCAAAAGGAGGCAGGGTGAGTTTTTCCAAGACATAATTGAGGTCCCATGCAGGTATTGGTGATTTCCTTGGAAGCCTTAAATTTTTGGCCCCTCTGAGGTACTGCCTTAATAAAGGATGAGAAAAGATTGGTGACTCTGTATTGTAATGAGCCGAAATGGCAGAGGCATGAATTTTTATAGATGAAAAGGATAGGCCTTTGTCCAGCATCTCAGTCAAGTATTGCAAAATCTGAGGAATATTTGGTACAGCTGTGTCAATTCCTTGTGCCTGGTTTCAAGCACAGAATCTCTTCCATTTTCCAGCATAGGATTTTCTAGTACTAGGCCTCCTGGCCTCCAAAATAACATCCATCACCGCTTTAGTGAGAGGTGTATTTTGTATGACTACATTATCCGCCATGCTGCCAGATTTAAGGTCTTGAGTTGGCTGTGCAGGATCTGATTCTTCTGCTGAGACAGTAGATGAGGCACTTGAGGTAAGGTCCAGACTGGGCACTGAGACAAGTTCCTTAGGACTGGATACCAGTACTGGCGTGGCCATTCTGGGGCAATCAGTATAATTTTTGGCTTCTCCTGTCTGACCTTTAGGAGTACCTTGGGGAGGAGAGGCAGAGGAGGAAAGGCATATACTCAAGTTTTTCCAGCTGAAAGATAGGGCATCCACTTTCCATGCTTGTCTGTGATAAGTCCTTGTGCAGAATCTCTTTAGTTGGCAGTTGTGAGGTGAGGCAAATAGATCTATGTCCGGGCATCCCCATTTCCTTGTTACCATGCTGAAGACTTGTGGATCCAATTTCCACTAGTGGGGATCCATGAGGTTTCTGCTTAGTTCGTCTGCCAGATTATTTATCTTTCCTGACAGGAATTGTGCCTGCAGATGTACTTGGTAAGTCAATGCTGTGTCCCATAAAATCATGGCTAGTCTGCAAATGGGGCAAGAATGAGTGCCTCCCTGCTTGTTTATATACCACATGACCGTGGTATTGTCTGTCTTCATCAGTAGTTGTCCCGGATGAAGTAGGTCCTTGAAGGCTGTCAGGGCATTCTGAACAGCTAGCATCTCTTTTTGATTGATATGTAGATGCATTTGGTTTGCGGACCATGTGCCTTGAATACATCTTCCTGCCATGTGGGCTCCCCAGGCATAATCCGATGCATAGGTTCATAGGTTGGTAACTAGGCTATCAGCCCTAGGGCCTATACAAGCCTAGTCATAACAATTCCCTGGCTATTTCTTCCCACACTATTTACTTCCCTGGACCCCTGTCTAACAGGGCGACTGACGGAATCCCCGGGGTGAATTTCCTTTCTCCCATCCAATCGTCAAGGTTCCTTTTGAAGAGGGCCAAAGAGGCACTCTGCTTGACATGTATGGGCAATCTATTCCAGAGTCTCTGGGTCAGGAACCTATCCCTCCAGCAAGTTTTGTTTATTGCGATGACAAGGTTTAGACCCCTGGAGCGTGTGGCTCTGAGGGATTGTGATTTCTTTAAGTGTAGCATGTCCAACAGCTCTGGAATTGTATGTTAAGCAGAGATCGCCTCTGAGTATACGATATGTGACAGAGTATAGCTGGAGTTTTTTAAGGCGGTCAGCATAGGGCATCTGCATTAGGCCTGTGATTCTTTTAGTGAGGTATTTCTGCGGCCTTTCCAGTTGTTGCAGATGTCTTGAGAGGTACATACCAAACGGGGCATTGTATTCTATAATGGGTCTAATGAGGGATGAGTACAGTGGGACAATGACCTCCTTTTTTCTGGATGAAAAGCCCTTAGTGATGAGGTGTGCCACATAGGATTTCCTGACTGTTGTGGTGATGTGGTTATCAAAGGTGAGACCACTGTCCACCTGTGTCCCTAAGTCTCTTATCACACCTTCGGTGTTTAGTGTACTGCCACCTACATGGTAATTCATGGATACATGTTTTTTCCCAAAGGGGATAACTATACATTTCTTGGCATTGAGCTTGAGCCCATGGCTCTGGCACCAAGCATCCGTTTCTGTAAGGCCTTTTTGTAGAGTATCCACATCATTTGGGGATTCAGTAATGGTTCCCAGTTTGCAGTCATCTGCTTAGTATTGGCCTGTACTTCAGAGAAGTAGATGCCAAACAAGAGCGGTGCCAGGACTGAACCCTGAGGTACTCCACTTGTCACTTGTCTGGAGATGGATTTGGAGTCGGCTACTTTTACAGTGTGGGTTCTATCAGTAAGCCAGTTAGCAACCCATTGGGTGACGTAGGGATTAATGCATAGCTTAGTAAGTTTATCTATGATTCCAGAGTGGGGGATGGTGTCAAAGGCCTTGGCAAGGTCTAGATAGGCTGTGTGGACCACCTTACCCTTGTCCATGGCTCTGGAGACTGATTTGAAGAAGTCAATCAGGTTCAGGAGACAAGATCGGCACTTCATGAACCCAAACTGGGTGGGGTCCAGTGTTTGAAGGTTGCCAATGTCTTTGTTTATAAGTTCCATGATAATACGCTCCATGGCCTTGCAGATAAGGCTTGTCAAACTGATAGGACAGTAGTTTCCGGGATCAAAGTTGGATCCCCCCTTGTGGAGTGGGATAACTGTAGCTCTGCGCCACACAGTGGGCACGAAATCTGAGGTGAGGCTATGATTGAACATGACACGTAGGTGAGGTGCCAGTTCATATTGTAGTTCATGTAGTACACAGCCCGGGATGTCATCTGGTCCCATGGATGCTGTATTCTTAGCTTTGGAGAGTGTGTTTTTTACCTGTGTGGCCGTTATTACCGGAATTTGGCAATCTTCCGGTATTGAGATGGAACATTTAGGGGGTGAGAGGGGGGTGGAGTTGGCACTGAATCGATCTGCCAGGATTATTGGCAATATCCTTGGGATCAGTATATTTAATGCCATTCTGTTTTAGCTCAGAACAAATCTGAGCATTGCCATTTAGATTCTTGACATAGTTATAGAATGCCTTGTGGTTGACTTTGGAATCTTTGGAAATTTTATTTTCGCAACTAGCTTTGGAGGATTTTATGAGGGATCTCAGTTTCTTACTGAGGCTGGTAAGCGAGTTTTTTGCATCCTGGGATTTTCCTCTTTTCTGCAACAGCTTCTTCCTTTTGTTGTAAAGTTTGTTTATGGCAGGGAACCACCAGATTGGTTTCCTTTTTTTGGATGAGAGCATCTTGGTTCTATTTGGGATAGCACGATTCATGCATGAGTAGATGTGCTCGTACAGTGCCTTAGTGTAGGATTCAGCAGTTGAACTTTCAGTTCCCATCTGCATGGGTGTCATGAAGTTTGTCACTTCTGACATGAGTAGCATGAAGCTGGCTTTGGAGAAGTTTTTTTATGGAGGTTTCCTTACTGGGGGGTGGGGGGGGGTGGGATGTGGATGCTAATGGTGATTAGCTTATGGTCAGACCTGACTAACGAGGGGGTGACAATAGGTGTGGAGCATCGATTTCCCATGTTGGTAATGACCAGGTCTAGGATATTGGAGCCCCTGGTGGGAGTATGGATTAGTTGATCCAGGGCGTTGGAATTTATGAATTCCAAGAACCATTGGGCAAAGGTGTTGTTACATGAGTAGTTTTCCCAGTTAATGGCAGGGTAGTTAAAATCATCCAGTATTTGGGTGTTTGGTTCTATCTTAATATTTTCCAGTATGTTAAGAAAGGTGTAGTGAGAATCTTGGGGTATGGTGGGGGATCTGTAGCAAGCTACAATTTGGATTGCAGTCTTACCTAGTGTTAGTTGCACCTGGAGAATTTCAGACGCATTGTGTTGGGCAACTAGCCTGGTGGTGTGAATATCCTTGGTGAATATTGACACTCCCTCACCTTTAGTGTTTCGGTCCTGGTTTGGTGGCCGAAAAGTGTGATAAGAGTTGTAGCCTGGTATTGCAGGGGTGCTCTCTGGAGCCTTGAACCAGGCACAGATATCGATGTTCTCCATTTTTAGGAGTGCCCCAAGAGAGTGCATTTTGAGGTTTAGACTTCTAACATTGAGTAGCATTACCTTCAGATTTTGCATGCTTGTACCTCTTACGGTGGTGGTTTTGTCCTTTGAAATTTGCCTAAAAAAGGCACTATAGAGGTGGCAAGAGCCTTAGCCAGTAACTAGAATCCCAGGGGCGACAGGTGCAGACCATCTCTGGCAAAGCATCGTGGTCTGTCAATCATGTTGTCCCAGGCAGACAGATACTGGATCCCCTTTGAATGACACCAGAAGCTTAGCCAATTGTTGAAGTCAGTCATTTTGTCCTTATATTGTGGTATCATTCTGGGCGAAGGCAGGATGCTACTCAGGGCTAGGGTCATACCTGCCTGGGCCACATGATCCGAGAGCTCTTCCATGTCTCTTTTCATGTAGTCCAAGGAGGTACGTCTCAAGTCATTCACTCCAACATGGGCAATGACAGAGTCATATCTGTACTTGTTGTGGAGTGACTTGAGTGCATGCGTTATGTGGCGGATCCTGGCACCCGACATGCAGTTGACTGTAATTTTCTCCTTGCTCAAACTGGTGAGAGGGACATCAGTGTGCCGGACTATAGCGTCACCTATGACTGAAGTGTTAGGTACATTGTCTTGCCTTAGGGGCTGTTGCTGGGCGGCAAACTGGTGTTGTGAACTATGTGACACTTTGGTTGTGATTGGTTTTGTTTGCATTTCAGCTTCAGATGTCCTTGCTGCTTGGGCAGGTTACAGTTTAGGGCCTCTGCATATGTGGATTTAGTGTTGCTATATGTGGGTGTTGGTGGTGTGGGTTTAGAAGGGCTATGTGTTGCTTGAGGTGTAGTGTGGGTGTTAACCTTCTCCTCTTGACTGTCTAGCACAAACTTGGGTGGAGAGAGCTTTGCTTCCATTTTGGCTATGTAATTGCATCTCTCACAGGTTGTAGTGTTAGGTGGTAGGAGGAGAGGGATGTCTGTGTACATGAGGCAATTGCTGCATTGCCCCAGTATGCCCAGATTCACCAGGTGGACAGGAGAAATCACTGGAAGCTGACCCTTTGACATGCCTGGTTTGGTGCTTTTTTTTTTTTTTTTTGTAAAGTACAGGAGCTGTTTTCCCTTACCTTAGCAAGGTACTTTGCAATTATAGGGTGTTTAGTGCCTACTATTAATTTATCCTTATTAACAAGGAGAGTTGAGTGCTTGTATCAGTTTAAGGCTTCCTAGTGCTTTCCAGCAGGTATTAGAGAAAGTGCTAGTCACAGGGATGCTTAAAGGTAAGAGGAAAAAAAAAATGCACACTGCAGTGTGCACTAGAGAAGTAAGATGTGAAAGTAGGTAACTTAAGTTGTACCTGTTTAAAAAGTTAAGGTTTACTATTTTTAAAACAGCAAGATGGGTTGAAAGGGGTGGTCACTTTTGTATTCTGGTACTATGGAATACAGTAGGATGGCCAATAAATTTAAATAGTTGAAGGGGAGGGAAGGGTTGTTAATGTCTGTGTGGCTGGGGGTACAGTGAATGGCTGTCCCTTGTTCTGGTGACAGGCCTTTGCCCACCATCAAAACTCCTGTTGCAGGCAGAGAATGAGAGTAACTATTGTTTCCAGGCTGTGGCAATGTTGAGTCCAAACACTTTTTAGGTACCATTGAAGTTTCCTCATATGCAGTCTTGCATATGGAATTAGTAGAATGCAGGATGCCATGAAGCCCAAAGCCTGCAGAATTTTTCTTGCAGATAACTGGGCCTTTGCTGCCAACAGTTTGAAATAGGTAGTCGGTTGCCTTTGTTTGTCTGGCATGAGGTAAGCCATCTGGGCAGTTGTATTTAAGCTTGCACCCAGGAATATTATCTCTTGAGAGGGTACTAGTTTTGATTTTTGTTCGTTGACTGTGTACCCTAGGCATGGTAGTAATCTCTTTACAAATGCCAGATGCTGTAGTAGAATGTCCTTGTTCTCTGCTTGAATGAGGCAGTCGTTCAAGTAAGGATATATTTGTATTCCTCTGTCTGCAGTATGCAATTACTGGTGCCAGGCACTTTGTGAAGACCATGGGCGCAGTAGATAAGCCAAAGGGCAGTGCAGAGAATTGGTAGTGCATTGAGCCAGCTTTGAATCGAAGGTATCT
The DNA here is from genome assembly GCF_019279795.1 of Protopterus annectens. Taxonomy (NCBI): domain Eukaryota; kingdom Metazoa; phylum Chordata; order Ceratodontiformes; family Protopteridae; genus Protopterus; species Protopterus annectens. The sequence goes on along the minus strand of NC_056725.1, from coordinate 1,622,885,756 downwards.
TCTGCATGTTTGTCTGATTGGGACATGCAGGTATGCCTCTTAAATCTAAAGTCATAAGCCAAGCCTTCTTGCCCAACATGGGCAGAAGCTGCTGTAGAGTCAACATTTTGAATTTTGGAATATCCAGGTATGTGTTTAGAATAGATAGGTCCAGTATTTGTCTCCAGGCTTTGTTCTTTCTGGGTACCAAGAACAGTCTGGAATATAATCCTTGTCCGTGCTCTTGCTCTGGTACTTGCTGAATGGCCCTCATGTCCATGAGGGATGAGACTTGTTTTTGTGCCTCTGCCCACTGATGTTTTGGCAGGTCTGGCTAACAGTTTGCCCTTGGCAGGGTATGGAAGTGAAACTTGTAGCCTTGTGACACTATGTTTAAGACCCATTTGTCCTAGGTTATTAATGTGCCAATTTTGAGAAAAAAGTGCTAGTTTTCCCCCTAAAGGTGCTGCCAGAAGATAAGTGCTTGGCACAGGCAGGGGAAAGTCATTGTGACTGTTTCCTTGTATGGCTGTTATTTGTCTTCTCCAGTTTTGGAGGTAGTATTATTTATTTATTTATTTCCAGTTTGATAACCGGGGAAGTCCACTGGGCCCGAAAGCCCGTTTTCAGTGGAGGCCCGGGGAGAAAAGCTCCATGATAATACATTACACACAAAAACACAGCAGAACAGATCTAAACTAATACACACAAAAACACACTCTGTTCTAATAGCATAATACTTTAACAATTTCCAAACAAGAATGAGGTGCATTGGGCACTATACATAAGAAAAAGATATATTAGTGCAACTGTGAATGTTAGTAAAGTAGGAAAGGAAAGGAAATTATAGATAGAGTTTGAATGCAAGAGCAGGGATGCATAGGAGAAACGAAGAAGAAGCACGTCTGTATCTGCCCCTTTGTGGCCTGTCTGACACTGGAAAGGACCAATTCTTTGTAGGCCAGTGTCTGCTAAATCTTGGTGGCTGTACCTGTAAGAAATCCTTGACTGTTTGCATAGATTTAGCTTTGTCCTCCATTTTCTTTAACACCAAACAAATCATGCTGTAATGGAGCATCTAATAATTTTGCTTTAACATTATCAGGTAGATTTTGTTCCTTTAACCAAGCATGCCTCCTAATGACAGAACCCGTAACTGCGGCCCTGCAGGAAGCCTCCAGAGAATCAAAACCACATTGCAAAGTATGCTTTCCAACTTGTTCAGCTGCATGCAGTAAATCCTGCATTTCTTTGTTTTCTGCACATTCAGAATTTATAAATATTTTCTGTTTAAGCAGTGACATAATATATTGCTGATATTTGAGCATATGAAACTGACAATTTAAAGCCCTTATAGCCAAGGTAGCAGAAGTGTAAATCTTTTTTCCCCATCTGTCCAGTGCCCTAGAATCCCTGTCAGAGGGAGTAGGGCTTTTTGCAGTGGAAGCCTTGACCCCTTTGGGACCCTGAGAGATAGTTTCTGGGTCAGCACCAGGGTTTTTGAAAAGGAATTTATGAGAGTCAGGAACCCTGTAGTACCTGTCCTGCTTAACAGGAGCTGGAGGTAAGGAGTCAGGGGTCAGACTGGACTCTGAAAATACATCATCTACAATGTCTAACACAGGTGGAATAGCTAGTGGCCTGTGTTGTGGTAGTAAAATGAAGTCTCTCAGCCTTTTCTTAGTTTCTGAAAAATCTTGGCTCTCCCAGTGGAAATGCTCCCTCATGGTATGTAAAGTTTCCCCAAAAGAGTAATCCTCAGGAGGAGACGCTGAAGGGATAGATTCTTCAGCATCAGAATCCTCATAGGGAGGAAGAGAGTATTCCTGATCAGAAGAGGAATCAGATGAAATAGAAACCTGATCTGAAGATTCACATTCTGTCTCTTGCCTAGGCCTCTTATCAGGAGGGGGATGGGAACCCCTGATCAAAGTAATTAGGTCTTCGGTCATTCTGAGCATCTGTTTTTTAGGCATGGAGGCCTGTCCATGAGGCTGTTGTACTTGTTTCTTTGTCTTTAAAGGTGCTTTAGTCTTTGCCTTTGAAGCTGAAGTCGTTTTAACATATAACCGAGTAGGTCCGAAAACACCCTCAGAAGCCAATGCCTGCTCAGCGGCTCCAGTCCCATCTGAGGGAATAGTTTCCGAAGGTCCAATACCTTGAGCTTCCAGCGGCCCGGTCGACACCACGTGGGTGTCGGTAGCGGCCTGCGAGTATGAAGTAGCGGTCGTCAGGGGCTGCGAAGGCGCCTCACTGAGAACCGGCGACTGGCTTAGAAGAAGCCTCGTTGTCGGTTTTGGACCTCGAATGCCTGTCCTTTTCTTTGCGTTTCTTGTGAATTCCGGTAGTCGGATGGCTATCCGACGACATTGTATAGTTAAATCTTCTGCCAAAGTAGTGAAATGCAAAATCGTACCGACGCTTAATAGTGCATTGGTTAAATCTAGCACAAAACCGACAACTAGCCACGTCGTGGTCAAGGCCTAGGCAAGGAATACAGTAAGAATGAAAGTCCTTATGAGGTATTTGCTTCCCACAAGAAATACAATTATTAACTTTTTCTGACATCGGACTGGAGCAAGAAAAAAGTTTCCCCAACAGGTACTTAGCTTTTAGTGAAGACTTCAGATCTGAAATTTGAACACGAAAATCTCAGGAGTCGGCCGACTGGCACTTGCGAAATGCTTTTGCTTCGGGCACCGCACGGCAAGAAAGACTGAAGAAAATGGCGTCTGCTGCATCTTTTATACCCCTGGCACACTGACGTCAGGGAAGAGGCGACAGCAACAGACGCCGGACCTAGACTTTGGAATTCAGGCCGACTGAGGGTAGCCTGCCAGCAGGATAACCCAATTGTAATGACTGCAACAGTGAAACACAAAGAACATATGGTTACTGTTACTTTCTAATTTGTTAGACCCCCAAAATGATCTGAAGGAGGCAGCCACGGCTAGCATTATTTTGTTTTACAGTCAATGGCTTTGCCTTCCTCGTGTCATGTTAGAGGGACAGAAAGAAATCCTTAAGATGAGGGGATCATTTACTGTAGTTTTCTTTCTCATCAGTTGACAACACTGCTGTGCCTGCTTACTTTCCACTGTCAGCATTAATACACGTTTTTAATTATTTTGCTTCCTTTGACTTTTATTAGTGGCCATTTATGTTGTGGCATTTTATGGAATGGTTGAATGGCAGGCTTGAAAATGTTGCCAAGTTAATTTTAAAGTAAAAACTGTAGTTCAGTGTTCAAGTGTGAGAAAGCTGACCCCTGTGATTAACAGTTGCTACTTGGGCTAAGATGGTTTGTGTTACATTCACAGTTCTAAATATTTTAGTTAGAATTAAAGTACTTGATTTTAATATTCTTTCTCCCAACTCCAGAAGAAACATACACTTTTGGAGAAATTAAAGTGTATAAAAATGCAAAATCATATACTAACAGAAAGTAAGAAGAATTGGATTAACATTATTTGATTTCTTTCTTTATGGCACTGAGTTTTATTACAGGGAAATACATTTGCATCTGAAAACTAAGCTTGAAAGCCCTGCCTTTGTTCGGACTCCAGGCTACACTATTTATTTGAGGTGTGATGCTGGCAATCTGTAACTGACAAGGCTCTAATACTGGGATAAGTGACCTAACAATTACTGTGCCACTCTTAGCAGCTGTTGTGATGTAACAGATGAGACAGATGCAGGAAAGAAAAACATAATTATTAAATTATGTTTTTTTCTGTATGTGAAGTGTTAATCTTGGATTACAGGGAGAAAAAAAAGAAGTTATGTACTCACCGTAACGTTCTGAGTAGTTAAGACTTCATTTGTCAGCAACCTGTGGGTTTCGGATCCGAGCTGGCAGCTTTCCAAGCTAAGATCCGTGCTCCAAGCTCCTCCCCCTTACCCATACTACACTGCAACCTCCTTCCAACCCTCAGATCGAGTTTGTCACCCACAACATGACACACATCAACCTAAGAGACATGACCTGACCTGATCACACAGACTAGGCTCACAAGATCCAGCAAATCTGAGTCCAAGGACTATTGTAAACCACTGCGGTCAGGGGGAAGGAGGAAGGGAAGGTTGCTGACAAATGAAGTCCAACTACTCAGACGGAACGTTATGGTGAGTACATAACTTCTTTATCTGAAGTAGTTAACTTCATTTGATCATCAACCTGTGGGACAGAGTCCCCAGCTACCAAAGACCTTGGGAGGCCATTATGGAAGGATACTCCGAAGCACTGCAGAACCAAAAGAAGCCCTTCCTCTAGACATCATGTCCAACTTAAAATGAGTAATAAAAGTGTGAAAGAAAGCCCATGTAGCCGCTGAACAAATGTCCAGAGAATCTCTGGACCAGAACGCAGCAGAAGTAGCCATATAACGAGTAGAATGAGCATGAACCCTCTCTGGTTCTGGTAATCCATGATCCTTGTACACCTGCAAAATGCAAAGTGAAATCCATCTAGCAAGAGTCACCTTTAAAAATGGTTTCCCCAAAAAGGGCTTGGCAAAGGAAACAAATAGCTGATCAGACTTACGAAAAGGTTTAGCCCTATGTAAATAGAAGTGCAAATGTCTGTGGACATCCAGCAAATGAAGCTTGCATTCCCCTTTGTTCTGAAAATTAGGGAAGAATACTGGGAGATTAATGGACTGACTGATATTGGACTCCGAAACAACTTTAGGGAGGAAGGAAGATTTGTCCTCAGAGAAACTCTATCCTTATGGAAAACTAAATACAGAGGTTTCATACACAAGGCTTGAAGTTCAGACATTCTCCTAGCTGAGGTAATGGTGACTAGGAAGGCCGTCTTCCATGACAAGAATTTTAGATCAACTGACGCTGTGGATTTGAACGGAGGGGCAACTAAGGCCTGAAGAACTAAGGTCAAATCCCACAGATGGGAAAGATGCTTAATCAGAGGTCTCAGCAAAAAAGTGCCTTTGATGAAAGTCTTACAAATTCTAGAAGCAGCTAGTGAACCTGAATTTTCTCCCTCATGAAAATGGGATATAGCCGCCAGCTGGACCTTCACAGTGGAAGAGCTGGCCCCATGTTGGAAAATCTGAGACAGAAATTCTAATATCGCTGGAATAGGGAAGATAAACGGGTCCAAATCTCTCTGAGAAGCCCAAATGGAAAAACGCTTCCATTTACTATGGTACACCTTTCGGGTGGAGGACTTGTGTGCCGCCACCAGAATGGACTTAACAGGAGAAGAGAGTCTGGGAGTCCTGGCAATTAATGGAACTGGAGCAACCAAGCAGTAAGCTTGAGGCTGTCCGGATTTTGGGGGTGGAATTCCGGAGGGATGACAAATGAGATTCGGAATGGGATCCAATATCCAGGGCTGAGCTACTAGATGAGACCGTAGGCAAGGAAAACAAACTTGATGAGGCCAGAATGGGGCTATGAGGATAATCCTGTTCCCCAACCAACGAGCTTTCTGCAAGAATTTTGTCATGAGGGGAAGCAGGGGACAACACATACAGAAGACCAAGTGGCCAAGCATGGACAAGAGCATCTCTGGGGGGCCCCCCACCCCGAGGGGAGTTAGAGCGAAAAACTTGTTGCACTTCGCGTTGGACGGCGATGAGAAGAGATTGCAGCAAGGCTGACCCCACTTGAGGAAGATTTGTTCCGCTACATAAGGGTTCAGAGACCACTCGCAGGGTAAAAGGATAGTCCTGCTCAGTTTGTCTGCTAAAATGTTGGACCGACCCGGGATGTGCATTATCAGAAAACTGTTGGTGGAGATCGCCCATTCCCACACTCTCATGGCCTCTCACCAAAGCGGATAGGACCTAGTTCCCCATTTGTTGATGTACCAGACCACTGACATGTTGTCTGACTGAATTGCAATCATTCCCAGAGGAAGAGAAGCATGAAGGGCCTGCAACGCTAGAAGGACCGCTCTCATCTCCAGAACACTGATATGCAGAACAGTCTTGCTCGGGGACCACACGCCTTGGACAGTCCTGCCCGAGCAATGCCCCCCCAACCTAGACGGGAGGCATCCGTGGTCACCGTGGCTTGGGGTAGGGTCGCAATACAGGGGCGTCCTTCTCAAAGATCCTGGGATTGAAGCCACCAGATGAGGGAAGTTTTGCACACCTTGCTTAGAGGAATCGGGTACTTTAAGGGCTGGTATAACAGAGACCACTGAACTTGTAACGTCCACTGTAACACTCATGTGCAGACGTGCACAAGGAAACGGATTTATAGCTGCTGCCATGGACTCTAAGGCCCTCAGGACTAGCTCTGCTGGGGGTGAAGAGGTCTGAAGAAGTGCCAAGACATGGAGGGTCAGGTTCCAAAGTCTGTCTGGAGTCAAAAATACCTTGGCCTGGACAGAATCTATTCTTGCTTCTATGAAGTCCAGAATCTGGACAGGCTGAAGAGAGGACTTTGCAAGGTTTATCGTGATACCCAGTAAATTTGACAGCTGAAGGAAGGAACTTCTGGCTTGAACAAGTTGATGCCTGGAGCGGGCAGTGAAGAGCCAATCGTCCATGTACGGAAAGACCTGAATGCCGTGAAGCCTCAGGTGGGCCGCTACAACTGCCATGACCTTGGTAAACACCCTGGGGGCTGTGGTGAGACCGAGTAGTGATCGGCTCCTTGCTGAAAGCTGAGAAACCTCCTGGATCGCCTGCCCATCATAATGTGGTAGTACGCATCCTTGAGGTCTACAGAGCACATCCAGTCTCCCTCCTGCAGGAACAGCAGGATGGATTGTAAGGTGACCATCCGGAACTTCTCCTTGGCAATGGACAGGTTCAACGTGGATAGGTCGAGAATCGGCCTCAAGTCCCCCATCTTTTTTGGCACCAAAAAGAACCTAGAATAGATGCCTGATCCGGACTGGTCTGGGGGGACCGGCTGGATTGCCCTTTTGTTTAGTAGCTTTTCTATTTCCAAAGTTTCCACCTCCTTTTGAGCGGGTGGAACGTCTGGGAGGTGCTTTGGAGGTAAGGGACTGTTCAGAAAGGGAACAGCCTCTGGATATTATCCGAAGCACCCAGTGGTCTGACATTATGGACTCCCACTGAGCTAGGTGCTTTGAAAAATGCCCCCCAACTGCCTCCAGAGTGCAGCAGTCAGGCAACCCCTCAGGGCTGCTGTGTGGGTCGATCCGAAAACGGTTCCTGTGACCCAAAATTCTTTGGTCCCCCTCTGTCTCTGGGCCGGCATCCACCTTGTCCCCCTCTGCCTCTAGGGGAAAAGGAGTCCAGAGTGTCCTGGGAATGCTGAGACTTCCAGAACCACAACTTCTTTTGCCCCCGCTGATTCCTGGAAAAGGACCTTTGGGGGTTAGAGAAGCGGATCCCAACAGTCTCTTCCCGTCCTTCTCACTCTGGAGTAGCGTATCTCGTACGGTCTTCCCGAACAGGGTCGAACCGTCAAAAGGGGCATTCACGAAGGACGCCTTGAAAGGTTCCGAAAAATCGCAAAGCCGGAGCCAGGTGTGATGCCTCATGGCAATGCTGGACCCGGCCGCCCTAGTGGCTCCCTCGGTGGCATGAGAGAGTAGACGCATGGATGTGTTAGTCACAGACTTAAGAGTGGCCATACATGCTGAGAATGAGCATTTATCCTCAGCCAAAATGGACTCCGGGGGAGACTCAGCATATTCTTTCACGAGGTCGCGCTGAAGCCTGATCATGTAGGCCATGTAGTTCAGCACCCTTATAGCAAAGGTAGCTGAAGCATATGTCCGCTTTCCAAGTCGAACCATTGCCCTAGACTCCTTGTTTGAAGGATGGACAGAGGAACTCTCCTGCGCCAGTTGCTTTTTAGTGGCCGCCGCCACCATGGCATCAACTGGGGAACCCTTACTCCATGTAGGCTTGTCCGTAGGAGGGCTCAAAATCTTGTCCGGCCATTTAGGTATAGGTTCTACAGTGTCTGGCTCCTTCCAAGTTCTGTTGGTAATGAGGTCCACCAGAGGATCAGCCGGGGGGGGGGGCACCCAAGAGGTGAATGGGCCTGCATCGAACGCCTCCAGAAATACTGACTCGTCCGAGGAAGGCTTTTGGGCAGACCAACCTCGCCTCTGACGGAGGATTTCCATTATGTCTCCAAAGGAGACATCTTCAGGAGGTGATCTGGGGGAGCCTTCCCCTTCCGCCAAGTCGGTATCTCCTGTGAGGGATTCGGGGGGGGGGGGGTCCATGTGCCTCCTCTTGCACTTACATTTGAGGGTCCTCCTCGGGAGGGCTCACAAACAGCTTCATATTCCTCGAGGGGAACCGTCTGAGGCGTATTAGACACAGGCTGTCCCTGGGAAGACTGAATGATGGAAGACGCACAGCAGTGAGGGAGCAGGGACGGACTCCGAAGAAAAAGTGAGGGGTCTCAATCCTCCTGAGAGAACCCTCTCCACAACGAAGGCCGAAGGGAAACCGACTTCTCTGAAACTAGCAGGATGAGTAACTGTCCCCTCGGATCCGATGAAGGGATCGGGGCTGAATCCGGAACAGACAGACCCAGAGGAATGGTATGTCCCGACCATAAAGAAGCCGATGACACACTCATCCCCCCATATCAGACGCCCAGATCATGGCTCGGAGAGCTCAGATCTGACATGAGATCTGACAAACTCGAGGGCATGGCCGACATCGAGGTTGGAGGAACCATCGGCGCCGACCCCCTGACTCCAGGGCTCCTCGAATCCAGGGACTCCGAAACCTGGGGATGGATCGGAGAAGGAGCTATCGAGGCAAACATCGGAGCCAAACTTCCCACTCCGGCGGGAGGGGGAGCCAGCAACACTCCCATCTGCAACTGAGTCTGCAAAAACCTTCTCATCATTGAGTCAATATCAGCCTCCGAGAGGCTTCTTGTTGATCTGGAGGGCACCACTGACACCGGCCGAGAGGGCCAATGCAAGGACGACCTCGAAGCAGTCCGAACCTCCTCCTCCAGAGAAAATCTAGGGGAACGGAGCCGAGGGGAAGACGGCTTAGGAGTCTTGTCCGGGGTAGTGACCACTTTAACAGGAGGACTGGAAGGATCCGACCGGTCCGCTGATCTCTTACTACCCCTATCTTTGCCTCGCTCTTTTTCCTTTTCTTTCTCTCTCCCCCTATGCTTCTTCCTTCCTGGTCTCTCTGTCGCCCTGTTTGGAAATGAGAGTGTGAGTCCCGGACAGAGGAGGAGGACAAGAAGCGGATACAGCCACAACCGTGACCGTAGAGGAAGAAGAAGCAGATTCTGCCAGGAGAAGCCCAGCCAAAATTAACTTGGCTCTGCGATCCTGCAGAGCCCGAGGGTTAAAGGCTGCACAAATTTTGCAGCCTGAAGAAAGGTGGGGAACCCCCAAACACACGATGCACAGTGTGTGGCCATCAGCCGGGGACAACTTATGGTCACACACTGTGCATTTGGAGAAGGTCGGCTTCTAAGAGTCTGACATCACAACTCCCACAACAACCAAAAGGCTAACTAAAGCCCTACCTAAACACACACACAGCAAAGGTGGGAAAGGGAGGCCTACACTAACTAAAAATACAAAGTTTGCTACTTTTTTTTTTTTTTTAACAGAAACCTGGGGGGGGGGGGGGGGTAAACCTATCCACGCACACAAAACTGACTTTGCACAGTTAAAGTTGGAAAAATCCTACTCTACCTGCCTGGAGCTCAGAGATCAAGTCTTGGCGAAGGCGCGGCAAACGAGATCTGGGGGTTGGAAGGAGGTTGCAGTGTAGTAGGAGCTTGGAGCTCAGATCTTAGCTTGGAAAGCTGCCGGCTCGGATCCGTATTGGATCCGAAACCCACAGGATGATGATCAAATAAAGTTAACTACTTCAGATCTTGAGTTTTGGGTGGAGTTCTCTTTTAAAATCAGAAACCTTGTATGACACAATGGGAAAAACATAACAGAGGCACCAGCACTGACTTAAAAATCAAATGTCAAAGAAACCCTACTACCTGGTCACTCAGAACTAAGGAAGCGGTAGAAAAATGTAATAGCAATAAGAGTAATATTAATAATGGTGTAGTTAAAGAATGACGGGGAATTTCTTTTTTTATTGTCGGAGAGGTACTAAAAGTAAGTAAGGGACCTTGCTATGGAAATTAGCAAAAATGATGGCCCAAAAAAAGACCAAAGAATCACTTGTCTCTGATAATGTCAGAGTCCTTGAAGACCATGTCCTTCTGGATCAAGTGGTATATGAGATATGAGCTACTCTGGGGAAGAGAAGGAATTGTGGATAGGGGAGGAGTCAGAACTTTGTATCCAAAGTTTCTGAAAGGTGCCAAGATCAGATTCTGTTGGATCCAATAACCCAAAGGCTGAATGAAAACAGACCTTGTGTCCATGAATGCCACATGAAGACTGGAGCACGGGCTAAAGGTCACAATTTCCTAAACAAAAGGAGAGGCAGCCAGAACAGCAAGCATAGCCAGCTTTAGGCACTAGGAAACCCTGCGGTTACCAGGGGCCTCCAACCACAGCAAGTTATCTTAACCTGATATTTTTGTAACATGTCTGTCAATCCAACAAAAGCTAGTACATCAATTTTGTATACTTACATGGGTAATCACTCTTATTTGTACCTCCTTTAAAATTCAGAGATATTTCTGGCTGTAGTAACAGTGTTTTGTCAAGTAAGATGCATCAGAATTCCATTAAATATTTTACTAATGACACAGTGTCCCTGGCTTAGTTAAACCCTGCTGTTGGACATTTTCTCCACTAAAACTAACTACATAGCCAACTTTAGCTCCCTGCAACATATGTGGCTGCAGCCCCTCCCCCTTAATCATCCTTGACTGTGTGGGGCCTCATAAAAACAGCTGCTCTGGTTTTACACAACTGTACTATGACCTTCCATTTCACTGCTGCAGTATTCTTTACAATAGAGAGAGTGCCAAAGCTCAGGAAAAAAAATGAGAAGAGGAAGGACCAGCACAGCCCCTTAGAAAGCCATGAAGGATGGCCCTAGCAAAACCAGCTCTACCTCTGGAGTTTCCATTCAACTTGTAGTGTTCGGTAAAAGTATGCACAGAAGCCGGGGTAGCTGCCTTAAGAACAGAGTTAGTATCCAACCCCTTTAAAAAATCACCAGAAGAAGCCACAGATCAACTAAAATTAGCTTTAATAGAATAAGGAAGGCTCTTATGAAAGAAATAACAAAAAGAAACAGCTTTTGAAATCCAAAAAGAAACAGTTTGCTTGGATATATCTAATACTAAGGACCTAGGATGACAGGAAACAAAGAGCTGATCAGATTTCCTAATAGTCTTATCCAAATAAAATCTGAGTTGCCTATGCACATCCAATGTGTGTAACACCTTCTCACTGGCAGACTGTGGAAAAGAGAAAAAAGTGGGCAAATGAACAGACTGATTAGGGGACAACTCACTCACCACCTTGGGCAATAAAGCATTGGTACAAAAGGACACCCTGTCCTTATAAAATACCAAAAAAAGGAGGACAAGTCATAAGAGTTTGAAGCTCAGACACCTGTCTGGCAGAAGTAAGGGCTAACAAAAGAACAGTGGTCAAACAGCAATGCTACAAGGAAGCTGAAGCTGCAGGCTGAAATGGAGCCAGTCAATTTTACCAAAACAAAATTAAGATTCCAGGGAGGAGGAACAGGCTTCATGGGAGGCCTAATATGCAGGAAGCTTTAAGGAACTGTTTAGCCTCAAATCTAGGAGATAAAAGCAGACAAGCAGAGATAGCTGATAAATGGGCCTTAACAAAAGAATAGGCCAACCCAGTACTGAGCAATTCAGACAGATAAGAGGGAAAGTACAGTTGTGTACCTACCATAAATGTAGATTTTCGAGTGTATTCACTGTTGCAGTCATTACATTTGGGTTATCCTGCTGGCAGGCTTCCCGCAGTCGGCCTGAATTCCAGTGTCTTGGTCCGGCATCGGTTGCTGTCGCCTCTTCCCTGACGTCAGTGCGCCATGGGTATAAAAGATGCAGCCGACGCCATTTTCTTCAGTTTTTCTTGCCCCAGATGTCAGGTGCCCCCAAATTGGTAGGCTAAAATCTTTATGGCAATAAGTATGCATGCAATAACATAAAAATTTCCTTCCTCTACAAGCAAATACACCACATAGGTTGTATAGGACAGAGAAGTACAGATAAGTCCCAGCAAAGAAAAGGGGGATGGTGGGTGGGTAACCTGGACTGCAACAGTGAATACACTCGAACATCTACATTTATGGTAGGTACACAACTGTACTATGTTCATCGTGTTTCACTGTTGCAGTCATTACACTTGGGTTGAATCCCAAAGCTGAGGTAGGACGGCTGGGTCTAAATAGGATTAGGGGAGGATATAAGGTCCTGCAAAACTGCAGTGGCAAAGCCTGCTCTGGATATAGAGTAGAGAGGTAAATGGTAGTGCTTGGTGAAAGTGTGCATTGAACTCCAAGTTGCAGCCTCTAAAATGTCTTTGGCTGGTACCCCTCTGAGGAAGGCTGCTGAAGTGGCTGCTGCTCTGGTAGAATGTGGCCTAATGCCCTTAGGGATCGATTTGCCATGTTGTGAATAACAGAATCGAATGCAGTGGCCTATCCATTTCGAAATAGTCTGCTTTGAGATAGGCTTTCCTTGTGATCCTGCAGCATATGCCACTAAAAGTTGCTCAGACTTTCTGAAAGCTTTTGTTCTGTCCAAGTAGAAGTGTAGCTGTCTGTGTATGTCCAAAGAATGCAGGAGTCTCTCCCCTTTATTCTGTGGCTTCGGATAGAAAGTGGGCAAATGAATGGTTTGGTTAAGGGCCACAATGGACACTACTTTAGGCATAAATGTCAGGTTAGTCCTCAGAGAAACCCTGTCTGGATGGAAAATGATAAAAGGTTCCACAGCCATGAGAGCCTGTAACTCTGAGACTCGTCTTGCAGGGGTTATTGCTAGGAGCAGAGCTGTTTTCCAAGATGAGAACTTTATTTCAGCTGCATTGGCTGGCTCAAAGGGCGATAGTGCGAGTTTTTCCAAGACATAATTGAGGTCTCATGCAGGTATTGGTGCTCTCCTTGGAGGTCTTATGTTTTTGGCCCCTCTGAGGTACTGCCTTAGCAATGGTTGAGAAAAAATAGGTGGTTCTGTATTGTAATGAGCTGAAATGGCAGAAGCATGGATTTTAATTGATGAGGATAGGCCTTTGTCCAGCATCTCAGTTAGGTATTGTAAAATCTGATGAATATTTGGAACAAGCGTGTCAATTCCTTGTGCCTGGTTCCAAGCACAGAATCTTTTCCATTTTTCTGCATAAGATTTTTCTGGTACTTGGCCTCCTGGCCTACAAAATAACATCCATCACTGCTTTAGAGAGAGGTGTGTTCTGAATGGCTATATTATTCGCCATGCTGTCAGATTTAGGGTCCTGAGTTGATTGTGCAGGATCCGATTGTTTCGTTGGGTCAGTAAGTGAGGAACTAGAGGCAATGTCCAGGCTGGGCCGTGAGACAAGCTCTTTAGGATTGGGTACCAGTGCTGGCGGGGCCAGTCTGGGGCAATCAGAATCATTTTTGTCTTCTCTTGTCTGACCTTTAGGAGTACCTTGGGAAGGAGAGGCAGAGGAGGAAAAACATATACTGTTAGGGATTTCCAGCTGAATGAGAGGGCATCCACTTTCCATGCTTGTCTGTGATAAGTTCTTGTGCAGAATCTCTGTAGTTGGCAGTTGTGAGGGGAGGCAAAAAGATCCATGTCTGGGCATCCCCATTTCTTTGTTATGTTGAAGACTTGTGGATCCAGTTTCCACTCGTGGGGATCCGTAATGTTTTTGCTTAGTTCGTCTGCCAGAGTATTTTCTTTTCATGGCAGGAATTGTGCTTGCAGATGTACTTGATAAGTCAATGCTTTGTCCCACAAAGTCATGGCTTGTCTGCAGAGGGGGTAGGAATGTGTGCCTCCCTGCTTGTTTATGTACCACATGACTGTAGTATTGTCCGTCCTAATCAGTAGTTGTCCTGGATGAAGAAGGTCCTTGAAAGGTGTCAGGGCATTCTGAACAGCTAGCATCTCTTTTTGATTGATATGAAGATGTATTTGGCTTGAGGGTCATGTGCCCTGAATACATTTTCCTGCCATGTGTGCCCCCCAGGCATAATCTGAAGCATCTGTTGTTATTGTTTGCCTGGCTGTGGGTAGGTTGAATGGCTGTCCCTTGTTGAGGTGGCAGGACTGTGCCCACCATCGAAACTCCTGTTGAAGGCAAGGAATGAGGGTAATTAATGTTTCCAGGCAGTGGCAATGTTGAGTCCAAACACTTTTTAGATACCATTGTAGTTTCCTCATATGCAGTCTGGCATATGGTATTAGCAGAATGCACGATGCCATGAAGCCCAAAGCCTGCAGAATTTTTCTTGCAGATAACTGGATCTTTGTTGCCAACATTGTGAAGTAAGAAGTCAGTTGCCTTTGTTTGTATGGCGTGAGATAAGCCATCTGGGCAGTTGTAGTTAAGCTTGCACCCAGGAATATTACCTCTTGAGAGGGTACTAATTTTGATTTCTTTTCGTTTACAGTGTACCCCAGGCAAATCAATAATCTTTTTACAAATGCCAGGTGCTGTAGTAGAATGTCCTTGTTCTCTGCTTGAATAAGGCAATCGTCCAAGTAAGGATATATTTGAATTCCTCTTTGTCTGCAATATGCAATTACTGGTGTCATGCATTTTGTGAAGACCCTGGGCGCAGTAGATAAGCCAAAGGGCAGTGCAGAGAATTGGTAGTGCGTTGAGCCAGCTATGAATCTGAGGTATCTTCTGCAAGATTGTCTGATTGGTACATGCAGGTACGCCTCTTTTAGGTCCAAAGTTACAAGCCAAGCCTTCTTGCCCAGCATGGGTAGAAGCTGCTGCAAAGTCAATACTTTGAATTTTGGGACGTCCAGAAATGTATTTAGAACAGACAGGTCCAGTATTGGTCTCCAGGTTTTGTCCTTTCTGGGTACTAAGAAAAGTCTTGAGTAAAATCCTTGCCCCTGCTCTTGCTGTGGTACTGGCTGAATGGCCCTCATGTCCATGAGGGATGAAACTTGTTTTTGTGCCTCTGCCCATTGATTGTGTGGCAGGTTTGGCATACCCTTTGCCCTTGGCAGGGTGTGAAAGTGGAACCTGTAGTCCTGGGACACTATATTCAAGACCCATTTGTCCTGGGTGATCATGTGCCAGTTCTGAGAAAAAAAGTGTTAGTTTTCCCCCTAAGGGGGCTGCCAAAAGATAAGTGCTTGGTGCTGGCAGAGGAAAGTCATTGGGACTGTTTTCTGTATGGCTGTGATTTGTCTTCTCCGCTTTTGGAGGTAGAAGCGCCCCGCTGTTTAGGTCTGTATGAGCCCTGGGGCTGTGATCTGCCTCTAGGGCGTCTGTATCTGCCTCTTTGTGGTCTGACACTGGAAAGGACCAATTCTTTATAGGCCAGTTCCTGCTAAATATTGGGTGGCTGTACCTGTAAGAAATCCTTTACTGTTTGCATAGATTTCGCTTTGTCCTCCATTCTCTTCAACACCTCCTCTGCTTTGACACCAAATAAAGTATCATGTTGTAATGGAACATCTAGTAATTTTGCCTTAACATGATCAGGTAGAGTCTGTTCCTTTAACCAAGCATGCCTCCTAATGACAGAACCCGTAACTGCGGCCCTGCAAGAGGCCTCTAGAGAATCAAAACCACATTGCAATGTATGCTTTCCCACTTATTCAGTTGCATGCAATAAATCCTGCATTTCCTTATTTTCTGCACAATCAGAAATTGACATTTTCTGTTTTAGCAGAGACATTAAGTATTGCTGATATTTAAGCATATGAAATTGACAATTTAAAGCCCTCACAGCCAAAGTAGCAGAAGTGTAAACTTTTTCCCCCCATCTGTCTAGTGCCCTAGAATCCCTGTCAGAGGGGATAGGGTTTTTTGCAGTAGAAGCCTTGACCCCTTTGGGACCCTGAGAAATAGTTCCTGGATCAGCAGCAGGATTTTTATAAAGAAATTTATGTGAGTCTGGAACCCTGTAGTATCTGTCTGGTTTTACAGGGACAGGGGGTAAAGAGTCAGGAGAAAGGCCGGACTCTGAAAATACATCATCTACAACGTCTAACACAGGGGGAATGGCAAGAGGCCTGTGCTGAGGTATTAAAAGAAAATCTCTAAGCCTTTTCTTTGATTCTGAGTAGTCTTGGCTCTCCCAGTGGAAGTGCTCTCTCATGGTATGCAGTGTTTCCCCAAAAGAAAAATCCTCAGGACGAGAGGCTGAAGGAATAGATTCTTCAGCATCAGAATCCTCATAGAGAGGAAGAGAATATTCGTGCTCAGAAGGGGAGTCAGAGGAAATGGAAACCTCATCTGAAGATTCATATTCTGTCTCTTGCCTAGACCTCTTACCAGGAGGGGGATGGGAACCCCTGATCAAGGTAATTAGGTCTTCGGCCATTTTGAGCATCTGTTTTTTAGGCATGGAAGTCTGTCCAGGAGCATGCTGTACTTGTTTCTTCATCTTTAGAGCTACTTTAGTCTTTGCTTTGGAAGCTGAGGTAGGCTTTACATATAACTGTGTAGGGTCTGAAAACACCCTCAGAAGCAGATGCCTGCTCAGCGGCTCCGGACCCATCTGAGGGAATTGTTTCCGAGTGTCCAATACCTTGAGTATCCAGAGGCCTAACTGGCTCCACGTGGGAATCGGCAGCGGCCTGTGGCTCTGAGGTAGCGGGCGTCAGGGGCTGCGAAAGCACCTCACTGAGAACCGGCGACTGGCTTAGCGGAAGCCTCGTCGGTTTTGGACCTCGGATGCCTGTCCTTTTCCTTGCGCTTTTTATAAACTCCGGTCGTCGGTTGTTCCGATGGCATTATATACTTGAATCTTCGGCCGAAGTAATAAAAGGCAAAATCGTACCGATGCTTAATAGTGCGTTGGTTAAATCTAGTGCAAAACCGACAGCTAGCAACGTTATGATCAGGGCCTAGGCAAGGAATACAGTAAGAGTGAAAATCCTTATGAGGTAATTTGCTTCCCACAAGAAATACAATTGTTAACTTTTTCTGACATCGGTCTGGAGCAAGAAAAAAGTTTCCCCAACGGGGTACTTAGCTTTAATGAAGACTTCGGATCTCAAATTTGATGTTGAAAATCTCAGGAGTCGGCCGACTGGCACTTGCGAATTGCTTTTGCTTCGGGCACTGCGCGGCAAGAAAGACTGAAGAAAATGGCGTCAGCTGCATCTTTTATACTCCTGGCGCACGGACGTCAGGGAAGAGGCGACAGCAACCGACACCAGACCAAGACTTTGGAATTCAGGCCGACTGCAGGTAGCCTGCCAGTAGGATAACTGAAGTGCAATGACTGCAACAGTGAAACACGATGAACATCCAAAGGAACATCCACAGTGGATCCAGGTTACAAGAAAGACACCAAACAGAAAACATCTTCCATTTGGACAGGTAGGATTTCCTACTATTGGATTTCCTGGCCTAATGCAGGACCCCAAGCACATCCTCAGAAAAAAATGTGTCTATGTGGAATCAAAATCCTATCATCCACAGTGTCAGTTGAAGAGTGGACAGGTGAGGATGGATGAGAGATCCCTTATCCTGTGTGAGCAGATCCACCCTGTGAGGCAACTTGTGATGATTGCCCTTGGCTAAATGCAGAAGAGGTAACCAATGCTGTCTTGGCCAAAAGGGAGTCACCAACAGGATTTTGGGAGTATCCTGTTGAACTCTGTACTGGGCTTTTAGAATGAAGGGAAAGCATAAAGAAACATCCTCTTCCAAGAAAATGACAGGGTTGTCCACCCTCAAAACCAAAGGACCTAGGACTCTAGCACAAAATAGAGGAAGTTGCCTGTTCAGATGGGAAGCAAGAACATCTACTGGAGGAGTACCTTACTGGTGGACAATGTCCGGAAACAAATCCCTGTGAAGCATTCATTCATGGGATTGATTTAAGGACCTGCCCAGAATGTCTGCCACAATGTTTTGACTTCAGGGAATGTAAACTGCCTGAAGAGTCACTTGACACTGGATAGCCAGATTACACAATACAAGTGCCAACTGGCAAAGAAGATAAGATCTTGTCCTCCCATTTGTTTACATACCATGTCGCTGTGGTATTGTCTGTAAATACATTGAGAGGTCCTGGGGAGAAAAGAGGATGAAAAGTCTGAAGCGCCAGCAGACGAGCTCTCATCTCTATGACATTGATGTGCATCTTTCTGTTGAAGCGGCGACCACACCCCTGCACCTTTAGGAAGCCAAAAGCTGCTCCCCATCCCACATCTGAAGCATCTGTGAACAACTCCTGAGAGGAAAGAGGGGGATGAAGAGGAAGCCCTGGATTTAGAGACAACTGCTGGATACACCAGTGAAGCTACTTCTTGAGACAAGGTAGAAGAGGAACTACAAATTCTAAGGGATGCACATCTTGAAGCCAAACTGACTTCAGAAACCACTGAAACTCTCTCTTGGCTAGAGGGGGGGATGGTGGATGCCATGAACCCTAGAGCTCTCAGAAATTCCCTGGCTGTTACAGAGGCCAGAGGAAGAAGAGTTTGAGAGAAGGAAATGAGTGTTAAGCCCTTGGGAGGAGGCAGAGATGCCAGCAGAGAGAGTCAGAATCCTGCACTCCAGAAAAATATGGCCTTGAGAAGGTGTCAGAAAATATTTACTGAAGTTTACTGTGAACTCCAGGCTTTGCAGAAAAGAAATGGCAAAGTGAAGACTTTGCAACAGAATCTATGGAATGGATGCCTGAAAAAGGTGATCATCCAAATAAGGAAATACTTGGATCCCCTGAATCCTGCAAAAAGCAATCACAGCAGTAAGGCATTTGGTGAATACCCCTGGGGCAGCAGAAAGGCCAAAGGGCAAAGCAGAGAACTGAAAATGCCAGGAATCAACAGAGGAATGTAAAAAAGCATTAATATCACGTTATCGAAAGTTGAAAATAGTGAATGCTATTTCATCCGCCCCAAAACATCTAAACATGAAAATATCGAACATTCAGAACAGCAAATTTTTTCCCATGGAAAAAATTCACTGCTCCAAAACACATACACACAACACAAGCACATCAAACAAACAGCAACCACACACATGCACTTAAATTCCTACATATATCGCTACACTAAACTAAACATACACTACTATCTACCCACTTACCTTTACCCAAACCCTAACCCTAAGGTCCATCACTATCGCACACTCACCTAACCCGCGCCCTAACCCTAACTCACTTAAACCGCCCCTAACCCTAATGTGCAAACAATCGCACACTTACCTGAACCCAACCCGTAACTTTCCACCACAGCACTAAGAATAGCAAAGCCACAGAAACGGCCAACCGAATTCTTTCCAGAGGAAAGAATTCGCTGTTCTTCAGTTTGGCTATTCGTAGCATTTGCTGAATAGTGTTCGATATCAGAACATTCAAAGTTTTAATACTTCGATCTTCTGATATAGACCCTGTAAAAAATGTCCTTAAAAGGGGATGGATTGGGATGTGGAGATAAGCATCCTTGAAATCCAGAGACACTACATAAGCATGAGGAAGCAGAAGAGGAAAAGTCTGAAGAGATAACACAAAAGGAGGCTACCTTCAGAAAAGTGTTTAGATAAGAGAGATCTAGAATTGGTCTCCAAGTACCCTCTTTTCTGGATACTAGAAACATCCTGGAGTAAAACCCCCTCCCTTCTTTGGGACACAGACACCTCTTGAATAGTACCCAGAGTCAAAAGGTCCGAAAGCACCTATCGAAAGGCGGAGAGTTGTTTCTGATGGGGCTGAGGAATAACCATAAAAAGGATTTCCAAACCATGAAATACCCCTGGCAAATAATGGGCAAGACCCAGGAATCCTGAATAATTTGTAGCCACACAGGAAGAGAGACAGAAAGGTGAAGAGAAAGAGGAAAGTGTCTGGGAAGAATAGGATAGTCAAACAGCATTTGGTTTAAGGGAGACTTCTGAGTCACAGAAGTCTGAGTAGCCTTAGGAGGAGGAGCTCGTTTGCCACCCTTCTTACCCTCAGGAGGAGGAGGGCGAGATTGCCTGCAAACAAAGGCTGACGTACTGGGGTAGTTTCTCTGAAATTTAAGCACAGGAGAAACAAACATGTTGAAGTTCCTGTAAAGCCTACCCCTTATTCTGAAGGGACTTAAACATAGCAGCAGCAGCTTCACTACAAAACAAGTTAAGTACTCACCATAACATTCCATCTGAGTTTTTGCTTTTCATTTGTCTTCAACCTATGGGACTCGGATCCGGCACGGTTCCGACTCGGCCATATACTCTAGCACCGGAGCCGAAATCCAAGCTCTTCCCCTACCAACAATGCCCCGCTCTCCCTCCTCCCCTGAGATCGAGTTTACTGCAGGACAGCACCAACCACCTCACAGCAGAAAAATACTCAATCCCTGATCAAAAAAGGCACTGGCACACACAGACCCAGTTCGGGCCAAGAAGAAGCCTGTGCCTAAATCTGTCCAGTCCATTACACAGCCAAAAAGGCAGGGGGAAGAGGAAGGGAAGGTTGAAGACAAATGAAAAGCAACAACTCAGATGGAATGTTATGGTAAGTACATATCTTCTTTATCTAAAGTTGTTGTTTTTCATTTGGTCTTACAATAAAATTGGGAGGCCCTCATGGAAGGATGTTCCAGAGCACTGCTGAGCCAAAAGAAGCCCTGTTCCTGGAGAAAATATCCGCTTTGTAATGGGAGATAAAAGTAAGTGAAGAAGACCAGGTAGCAGCTGAACAGATGATATCAATAGGAACCCTGGACCAAAAAGCCGCAGAAGTAGACACTGATCTGGTAGAATGCACCCAGACAGGACCCAAAAGAGAAAAACCTTTGGAACGATAAGCTGTAAGAATACAGCTAGAAATCCAATAAGCAAGAGTGACCTTAGAAATGGGCTTTTCCAGACATGGCTTAGAAAAGGATACAAAAAGTTGATCCGACTGTCTAAAATATTTTTTTCTATGCAAATAAAATCTCAGCTGTCTGTGAACATCAAGTAAACGTAATTTGTATTCCCTTTGTTCTGGTAATTTGGGAAGAAAACTGGTAAATTAATCACCAGATTAATATTAGCTTCAGAAGCCACTTTTGGTGAGAAAGATGGGTTAGTAAGAAAAGTCACTCTGTCCTTATGGAACAGCAATTAAGGGGGCTTGATAGATAACACCTGCAGCTCAGAGACTCTCTTGGCCGTGGTAATATCCACGAAGAAGCCCATCTTCCATGATAAGAATTGTAAATAGACAGTGGCAGCTGGTTCAAATGGCGGATAAACCAGGGCCTGTAAAACCAGAGTTAGATCCAAAGGAGGTGTGGGGTCCTTGACAGGAGGCCGAAGAAGAAAAGTACCCTTCAAAAAGACCTTGCAAAGCTTAGAAGATGCCAAGGAGGCCAAATTCTCCCTCACGTGGAAATTTGAAATTGCTGCAAACTGAACTTTAATTGTAGAAAAACTAGCGCCATTGTGAAAAATATGAGCTAGAAAATCCAAAAGGGCAGGGACAGGAGCTGAAAACAGATCCAGATTGTGCTAAAAAGCCCAGACAGAGAAACATTTTCACTTACTGGAATAGATCTTCCTGGTAGAAGCCTTACGAGCTGCAACCAAGATCTTTTTGCCAGGTGAAGAGAGCCCAGGAGTCATGGCCATCAGGGAAATTGTAGCAGCTAAGCAGTGAGCTTCAGGCTGACTAAGTCCAGATGATGAACCCCTGATGGGTGCGTGAGAAGATCTGGAACTGCATCCAGAGTCCAGGGAGGACACACTAGATGAGAACAAAGAGACACAATGACCTGTCTTGGAGGCAGAAACACCCTGCCCTGTATCGTATCCAACCAGGTACCTATAAAGTCCAACACCTGAACAAGTTCCAAGTTCGACATGGCTAGACTGATTGTAATGCCCAAGAAGTGGTTAGAAGAAGGAAGTAATTCCTGGCTTGAATCAGTCAATGCCTGGAGGGAGTGGAAAGCAGCCAATTGTCCAAGTAAAGGAAGACCTGAAATCCCTGCAGCCTCAGGTGAGCTGCCACTATCACTTTGGTAAACACCTGGGAGGCAGTGGTGAGTCCAAAGGGGAGCACTCTGAACTGAAAATGATAGGTTCCCAGCCATACGCAAATAAACAGTCTGGAGTGTTTTCACATAATACATATCCTAAAGGTCCACCAAGTACATCCAGTCGTTCATTTGCAGAAATGGCATAATGGACTGTAGGGTGACCATCCGAAACTTTGTCTTGGCAATGGGCAGGTTCCGGGTAGTAAGATCCAGAATGGGTCTTAAGTCCCCCGTTTTCTTTGGCACCAAAAAAAAAAAACCTGGAATAAATGCCTGATCTGGACTTGTCTGGGGGGGCGGGCTGGATGACTCATTTTTCAAGCAGCCTGGCGATTTCTACAGCTGCTGCCTCCTGTTGATCGGGTGGAACATCTGGGACGTTTCTCTTCGGAGAGGGAAGATGAAGGAACAGGATGGAATAACCTCTGGATATGATTTGAAGCACCCAACGATCATTTGTGATGGACTCCCAGGCTGCTGGGTGCAGGGAGAGATACCCCTCAATTGCCTCCAGAGTACAGCAGTCGGGCAAATCCTTCAAGATTGCTGAAAAGGTCTGTCCAAAAATGAATCTCGTGACCCCTGGTTCCTCGGACCCCCTCTGCCACATGGATGATGTCTGTCATTTCCCCCTCTGCCCCTGGGAGATGACTGACCCTAAGCATCCTAGGAAAAACCCTGAGACTTCCGAAACCAAAATGAGGCCCAAAATTATCTCAGAATTGACAATTAACCAGACTACTGACCTACCAGTCTTTTTCCAAACTACTCAAACAAAGGAGAATACTGCTTTCATTTGCTGGATGTACATAGACAATTACGATTTTCTCTGGACAGAACTAAATCAGTACGTAAATCAGACCAGTTGCTTGTTTCCTATTCAGGTCCTAAATTGGGAGACTGTTTCTGAAGTGACCTTGTCTAAGTGGTTGAGAAATTGCATATGCTTTGTCTACCAACTTAATCAAATTCCTCTAATGAACAAAGTCAAAGCACACTCCACCAGCTCAATGGCGACTTCTGTAGCTTTTCACTCAAGGGCTTCACTGGATGATATCTGTGCAGCTGCAACTTGGGCTACCCTTCATATATCTTTATCACTCATTACAAATTGGATTTTGTCTCCAGGGAGAGAGCATCCTTTGGTTCAATGGTACTCAGGAACGTCCTTTCATAAGGGCCACCCAGGATATAAAGAAGCTAGGGACTCTGTCCCATCAATAAGGAATGAATGAAGATTAACATCATCAGATAAAGTTATGTTCTTACATAATGTTCCATCTGTGGTGTTCATCTTCATTCACTCATTACGTCCCACCTTCCTTCGCCATCCAAGGGGTTCTGAAGGTCCGGATTTGGTCCAAATGCCGCATTAGGGGACCTGCTCAGAAAAAGCCTCTGCTTTCTTTATTATGGACAAACTCAAACTGAGGTTAACAGGGAGAGGGGCACTATGGGTAAAGCTTAGCCTGAGAGGTTTTGGCTGACACGAGCTTGTTATAAGGCCGACTCGGTTCCGATGACAGAACAGACACCCATCAGTAATAAATGAATGAATGAAGATGAACAACTCAGATGAAACGTTACAGTAAGAACATAAAAAGAAGTTATGTACTCACCATAACGTTCCATCTGAGTAGGTACTTCATTTGTCTGCAACCTGTGGGTATCGGATCCGACCTCGGATCCGAGCCGGCAGCTTTCCAAGCTCCAAGATCTGAGCTCCTAGCTCCTCCCCCCTACCTATAATCCCCTGCTACCAACCATATTACCTCAGATCGTTTTTTTTGCCTCACCAACCTGGTAACACAAAAATCAACTCCAAAGGTGATCAGAAAATCCCGAAAGGTTCGAGGGGATGGCAGGGGGGTCGGTTGCAGACAAATGAAGTACCTACTCAGATGGAACGTTATGGTGAGTACATAAATTCTTTATCTGAAGTAGTTACTTCATTTGCTCTGCAACCTGTGGGACAGAGTCCCCAGCTACCTTATAAGAACCTGGGTGGTCCTTACGGAAGGATATTCTGAAGCACCGCAGAGCCAAAAGAAGCCCTACTCCTCGAAATCACATCTAGTTTATAATGAGAAATGAACGTATGAGAAGAGGACCAAGTAGCCGCTGAACATATGTCGTCCACTGGACCCTAGACCAAAAAGCTGTTGAGGTGGCTACAGATCTTGTAGAATGAGCACGGATACCAACCGGGGCTGGCTTGCCAGATGATATGTACCCCTGAATAATACACTGACAAATCCAATTTGCTACAGTCACTTTGGAAATGGCTTTGCCCATGGCTGATTTTGCATAAGAGACAAACAACTGGTCCGACTTGCAAAACTCTCTAGTCCTATGCAAGTAGAAACGCAGCTGTCTGTGCACATCCAATTTGTGCAACGTGTATTCTCCCTTGTTCTGAAAATTTGGAAAAAACACTGGTAGATTTATCGATTGATTTATATTTGCTTCTGAAGCAACCTTAGGCAAGAAAGACGGGTTAGTCCTGAGGGACACACTATCTTTGTGAAAGATAAGGTAAGGAGGTTTCATACACAAAGCTTGCAGTTCTGAAACCCTTTTGGCCGAAGTAATAGCCACTAAGAAGGCCATTTTCCATGACAAGAACTTAAATGGAACCGAGGCCGCAGGTTCGAAAGGTGGACTCGTCAAGGCTTGCAAGACTAGAGTGAGATCCCATGGGGGAACCACAGACTTTATAGGTGGATTTAAAAGAAAGATGCCTCGTAAGAAGGTTTTGCACAACTTCGTAGATGCTAAGGAACCTATGCCGTCACCCACATGAAAATGGGAGATGGCCACCAATTGCACTTTAACCGTAGAAGCACTTGCTCCCTGCCGAAAAATCAACGAGAGGAAGTCCAGAATGGTCGGAATAGGGACAGTAAATGGGTCCAAGCCCTTGTCTTTGGCCCAAATGGAAAAACGTTTCCATTTACTGTTGTAAAGTTTTCTGGTAGACGGCTTATGAGCGGCAACCAGAATGGCCTTAACGGGAGATGAGATACCGGGAGTCCTAACCATTATTGGAACTGGATCAGCCAAGCTGCAAGCTTGAGGTTGACCAGGTTTGGGGTTGGGCAACCCGCGGGATGCGAGATCAGGTCTGGACTGGGATCCAGAATCCATGGAGGAGCCACACTGTGAGACCGCAGAAAAGGGAACCAGATCTGTCGAGGCCAGAATGGGACTATGAGGATAACTCTGCTCCCCAACCGACAGGCTTTCTGAATGAATTTCATCATGAGCGGGAGGGGGGGGAATAAGCATAAAGGAGCCCGGGAGGCCAAGCATGGACTAGAGCGTCTCTGGGGGTCTCCCCTCTGGGGGGAATTATTAAGTACTCACTGCATTTTGCGTTTAAAGGAGAAGCAAAAAGATCGCAGCGAGGCCGACCCCATTTGTGGAAGATCTGCTTCGCAACAGATGGATTCAGAGACCACTCGTACAGAGTGAGAAGCAGCCGACTTAACTTGAACGCTAATATGTTGGACCGTCCCGGGATGTGCGTTGCTACCAGAAAGCGGTTGGTGGAGATCGCCCATTCCCAAACTCTCATGGCCTCTCGACACAGGGGATAAGATCTGGTTCCTCCCTGTTTGTTTATATACCAGACTACTGACATGTTGTCTGTCTGGATCGCAATCGTCCCCAGGGGAAGAAGGTCGTGGAGAGCTTGCAACGCCAAAAGCACCGCCCTCATCTCTAGGACACTGATATGCAATGCGGTCTCTAGGGAAGTCCACGTGCCTTGAATGGATCTGCCTGAACAATGCCCCCCCCACCCGAGGCGAGAAGCATCTGTGGTCAACGTGGCTTCGACCGGGGGAATCACAAAAGGCCTCCCTTCTCTGAGTTCCTGTGCATGTAACCACCAAAGAAGGGAGTCCCTGCAAACTCTGCTCAGCGGTATCGGTGTATTCAATGGGTAGAATGAGAGGGACCATTGTAATATTCGCATTCACAGCCGGGCATGGAGGGAGAGACCGATCGCTGCTGACATAGACCCCAGTGCCCTCAGGACTAACTCCGCTGCAGGAGTAGGACTCCAAAGAAGGGCTAACACCTGATACAACAAGCTGTTCAGTCTGACTGACGTTAGAGTAGCTCGGGAGATTCGAGTATCCAACCTGGCCCCTATGAATTCCAGGGCTTGAGTGGGGCACAGGCAGGACTTCTGCCAGTTCACTGAAATTCCTAGGTTGTGGGCTAGAGTCAGTGCGTAATCTCTCGCCACAGAGAGCTGATGCCTGTTGGTCGCTGTAAGGAGCCAGTCGTCTAGGTACGGGAAGACCTGAATGCCCTGAAGTCTCAGGTGGGCTGCAACCACTGCAATGACCTTGGTGAACACTCTGGGGGCTGAGGTGAGGCCAAATGGAAGAACCCTGAATTGATAATGACTGGCTCCGAGCCGGAAGCGGAGAAACCTCCTGGATCGTCTGTCCATCAAGATGTGGTAGTACGCATCCTTGAGGTCTATGGAGCACATCCAGTCGTTCTCCCGCAGAAGGGGGAGAATAGATTGAAGAGTGACCATCCAGAACTTTTCCTTGGGTATGAACAGGTTCAGAGCGGAAAGGTCTAAGATGGGTCTGAGGTCCCCAGTTTTCTTTGGCACCAAAAAGAAAGTACAGTTTTGTACCTACCATAAATGTAGATGTCCGAGAGGAATGCATCTGCAGTCCTTACAAATGGGTTGTCCTGTCGTCAGGCAGCCCTTCGGTCGGCCGGATTCCAAAGTCTGGGTCTGGCTTCGGCTGGTGTCGCACTTCACCCGACGTCATTGCGGCAGTTATTCGGGTATAAAGGCATCAGCCGACGCCATTTTCCTCAGTGTTTCTTGCCCCAGATGCCAGGTGCCCTCTTGGTAGACTAAATTTGGATAAATGCCAAAGTTTCCAAATAGTAGAGAGCAAACACACAAAATAAACATGTATGTACATATATACAAACAAATACACCATAATAGATCCCCAAGCTAGCTGAAGATTGGCAAGTACCCTAGGAGTACCTCAGAGGGGAAGGAGGGTGGGTAATCCTGACTGCAGATGCATTCCTCTCGGACATCTACATTTATGGTAGGTACAAAACTGTACTATGTCCTTCAAGGATGCATCTGCAGTCCTTACAAATGGGTAGAATACCATAGCTAAACTAGGGAGGAGGAAATGAGAATAGATTATGGTGTAGTCAGGATCCCTTGCAAAACAGCAGTGGCAAAGCCAGCACGGGATCTAGAGTATAGAGGTAAGTTATAATGTTTGGCAAATGTATGCACGGAGGTCCAAGTAGCAGCCTCTATAATGTCCTTGGTAGCCACTCCTCGTAAGAAAGCTGTGGTAGTGGCTGTGGCCCTTGTGGAGTGAGGCCTGATGTTCTCTGGAGTTTTCTTTCCATGGTAGGAGTAACAAAGTCTAATGCAATTTCCTATCCATTTGGAGATTGTCTGTTTAGAAATTGGTTTTCCTTCTTTTCCTGTTGCATAAGCTACCAGAAGCTGGTCAGTTTTTCTATTGTTTTGTCCTGTCCAGGTAGTAGCGTAATTGCCTGTGTACATCCAAGGTATGTAAGAGCTTTTCCCCCCTGTTCTGTGGATTGGGGAAGAATGTAGGAAGGTGGATAGCCTGATTTAAAGAGACTCTGGATACCACCTTAGGCATAAATGTAGGATTTGTTCTCATGGACACTCTATCTTGATGGAAGATCAGGAAGGGTTGTACTGCCATTAATGCTTGTAGTTCAGAAACCCTTCTTGCTGAAGTTATTGCCAGCAGGAAGGCAGTCTTCCAGGATAAGTATTGCAAATCTGCTGTAGCTGCTGGCTCGAAAGGAGGTAGAGTCAGTTTTTCTAGCACAAAGTTCAAGTCCCATGCTGGCAATGGAGGTTTCCTGGGAGGTTTTACATTTTAATTCCCTCAGACACTGTCCGAGCAGACGATGGCAGAAGACAGGAGGATCCAAGCTGTATTGTGCTGAAATAGCTGATGCATGTATCTTGATGGAGGAATAGGACAGGCCTGTGTGGTAGAGCTCAGCCAAGTACTCCAGGATGTTGGCTATGTTCACCAGTGTCACATCTTGCCCCTTTGCAGCACTCCAGATGAGATATCTTTTCCATTTTGCTGCATAATTCTTTCTTGTTGAAGGTATACGAGCCTCCAGGATTATGTCCCTAACCCTTTGGGATAAATTTGGGTTAATTTCTGTCATGTAATGTTCCAGGCAGTTAGCTGCAGAGTTTTTAGGTTTGGATGCAGAATGTTGTAGTTGTCCTGTGTCAGCAGTAATGGGATCAGGGGTAGTTTCCATATTTGTTCCCGGGACATGCTCCTCAGCAGTGGGTACCAATGTTGTCTTGGCCAGTCTGGGGCTATCAGAATGATCCTCGGACGTTCCTCTTTGATCTTGAGAAGCACCTTGTGCATCAAAGGAAGTGGTGGGAATGCGATGCTGTCAGGCTTTTCCAACTGAAGGATAGGGAGTCCACCTTCCAAGCAAGTGGGTGGTAAGTCCTTGTGCAGAATTTCTTCAACTGGTGATTGTATGGGGATGCAAACAAGTCTATTTGTGGTAATCACCATTTTCTTGTGATGGTTTTGAAGATGTCCGGATGCAGCATCCATTCGTGGGCATCTGTTGTAGTTCTGCTTAATATGTCTGCTAGAATGTTTTCCTTCCCTGGTACATAAATTGCCTGTAACTGAAGGTTGTAACTCAGAGCCACATCCCATAGGTCTAGTGCCAGCCGGCATAGGGGTATGAGTGTGTGCCTCCCTGTTTGTTGATGTACCACATAACTGTGGTGTTGTCTGTCCTTATCAACAGCTGGCCTTCGTGGAGAAGAGGTCTGAATGCCTGGATTGCCAATTTTACTGCCATCATTTCTTTTAGATTTATGTGCAGATGCAGTTGGTCTTGAGTCCATAGGCCTTGAATGCACTTGTCCATCATGTGTGCCCCCCAACCAAGGTCTGAGGCATCTGTCGTGATAGTTTGTCTTGGTTGACTTTTGCTGAAGGGCAGTCCTGTGTTTGATTGACAGGCCTGAGCCCACCATAAGAACTCTTGCTTCAGGCATGGGATCATTGGAATTTTGGTTTCCAGGCTGTGCTTGTGCTGAGACCACAAATTCTTTAGGTACCACTGTAACTTTCTCATATGAAGCCTGGCATGAGGGACCAGAATTATGCAGGATGCCATGAAGCCTAGAGCTTGTAGCACTTTTCTTGCAGTTAGATGGCTCTGCTTTGTTAATGCCAAGAAATAGAGAGGAAGTTGTTCTTTCTTTTCTGCAGTTAGAAATGCCATTTGTTTTGATGTGTCCAGTTCTGCACCCAGAAAGGTTATTATTTGGGATGGAATCAGCCTTGACTTTTTTGTATTGACTGTGTATCCCAGGGCTTGTAGCAGGTAGATGACTCTTTGTAAGTCTTCTGTTAATTTGTTTTTGTTGTCCGCTTGTATCAGGCAGTTGTTCAGGTAGGGATAGATTTGAATTCCCTGAAGTCTACAATGAGCGATTACTGATGCCAGGCATTTCGTGAACACTCTGGGCGCAGTAGATAAGCCAAAGGGCAATGCTGAGAATTGATAATGCTCTGATCCTGCAAGAAATCTGAGGTATCTTCTGCAAATTGGTCTTATTGGGACGTGCAGGTATGCCTCCTTGAGATCTAGAGTTACCAGCCAAGACTCCTTGCCCAGCATGGGAAGAAGCTGCTGTAAAGTCAGCATTTTGAATTTTGGAACAATGAGGAATGTGTTTAGAGCGGGCAGATCTAGAATAGGCCTCCATTTGTTTTCTTTTCTTGGTACCAGGAAGAGCCTGGAGTAAAATCCCTTCCCTTGCTCCATAAATGGTACCTTTTCCACAGCACGCATTCTTAATAATTGAGATATTTGTTTTAGAGCTTCTGCCCTTTGAGAAGGTGGTAGGTTTGGCATTCCTTTCTTTCCTGGTAGTGTATGGAAATGGAGCCTGTAACCTTTGTCTATAGTCTGCAAAATCCATTTTTCTCTTGTAATGCAGTGCCAGTTTTTTGAAAATAATGTTAGCTTTCCGCCTAAGGGTGCTTCTAGTTGTTCCCTGGTAGGCGGTGTCACCAAGTCACTGTGATTGAGTTGTTGTAGTGGTGGTGGCTGTATCCGTGCCTCGTTGGTTGTTACCCTGCCACTGGCGACCCTGTAGGCACCTCTGGATTGGTTTCTGCCTCTAGAGCCTATTCCTGCCTCTTTGTGCCTTAGAGGACTCGGAAAGGACCAATTCTTGGAGGGCCAATTCCTGCTAAACCTTGGAGGTTGAACTTGTAAGAAATCTTTTACTGTTTGCACAGATTTTGCTTTCTCTTCCATCTTTTCAGAACCTGCTGTGCGGGGCACCAAATAAATTGACCTTGTCCATAGGTGCATCCAAAAGCTTAGATGTGACATGGTCTGGTAATGCCTGTTCTTTCAACCATGCATGCCTCCTGATAACTGTGCCAGTCATGGCTGATCTAAAGGAAGCCTCCAGTGCATCATAGCCACATTTTAAAGAATGGTTACTAACCTGCTGTATGTTATGTAACATTTCTTGAACATACTTTTATCTAAAGATTCTTCAGAGGACAGCTTTTTAGTCAACTGGTCAAGCATAAACTCTTGATATTGAATCATATGAACTTGGCAGTTCAAAGCTCTAGCTGACAAAGTAGCAGAGGTGTAAACTTTTTTACCCCATCTCTCTAAGGACCTGGATTCCCTTTCAGAGGGGGTTTTTAGAAGTAGCTGCTACAGCTTTAGGGCCCTGGGAGATAGTCTCTGGATCTGCAAAAGGGGCCTTATATAAGTGGTGATGAGTGTCCGGGACCCTGTAGTACCTATCTGGTTTAGCAGGAGCCGGAGGTGAAGTATCAGGAGTAGTGCAAGCATCATTAAATGCATCATCAACAACAGATAGAACTGGAGGAATGGCTAAAGGCCTATGCTGTGGTAAGTGTAGAAAGGTCCTAAGCCTTTTTCTTGAGTCTGAGAAATCTTGGCCCTGCCACTGAAATTGTTCCCTCATAGCATGCAAGGTTTCCCCAAAGGAAAATTCCTCAGGAGGAGAGGCTGAAGGGATGGACTCCTCAGCATCGGAGTCTTCGTAAGGAGAATAAGAAGCCTCAGGAGGATCTGTATGTTCTGAATCATCAGAAGAATCATCTGTGGCTACTGGCTCAGGGGGCTCTGCTCTAGGCCTCTTTTCTGGAGGAAGGAGAGAGGCCCTGTCTGGATGAGGCTGGGATCCACGGATTAAAGTGATGAGATCCTGTGCCAAAGAAAGCATATGGGAGCTGGTGCTGGGCCTGTGAGAGGGGGGCTTGGCAGGCACAGGCTTGGAAGTTTTGGCTGCTTTAGCCCTGGCAAAGGCCTTAATGGACATAGCTGGAGGAGGCCTAGCAGCTCCACGTGCAGGGGTAGAAATATCTAGAGGAATGGTGTCTGATAAATCCTGTGAAATCGCAACAGAAGGCTGGATTTCAGAAGCCGTTTCTACCAGAATAGAAGAGGCCTCGCTAGAAGGCAAGTTATCGGCTGAAGAAAGAACCGCTTGCTCGGTTTCGGCCGAAACCGAGACACTCGTGGATTGCTTAACCGCGGCTTCAGCCGAAACCGCGGACCGTGAGTGTCGGTCCTTTTCTTTGCGTTTTTTAGTTATTTGCGCAGTCGGAGGATCCGACGGCATAATGTAGGCAAAATCGGAGCCGAAAATCTTTTCAGCAAAGTCCGAGCGACGTCTAAGCATCCATCGGTTAAAAGAAGCACAGGCTAGACAAGCTGCTACGTCGTGGTCTGGGCCTAAACAATGTATGCAATAGGAGTGGAAATCTTTATGAGGTATTTGTTTCCCACAAGATATACAGTTATTAACTTTCTCTGACATCGGCTGAGGCAAGAAAGAGTCCCCAACGGGGTACTTAGCTTTATAGAAGCCTTCGAAGTAGTATTCGGTAGTAGTAATCTCTGGATCTGACCGACCGGCACTTGTGAACAGCTTCTGCTTCGGGCGCCACGCGGCAAGAAAGACTGAGGAAAATGGCGTCGGCTGATGCCTTTATACCCGAATAACTGCCGCAATGATGTCGGGTGAAGTGCGACACCAGCCGAAGCCAGACCCAGACTTTGGAATCCGGCCGACCGAAGGGCTGCCTGACGACAGGACAACCCATTTGTAAGGACTGCAGATGCATCCTTGAAGGACATCCTTGAGTAATAACCCAATCCTGACTGATCTGGGGGGACGGGTTGGATGGCTCTTTTTCTTAGCAGCTTCAAAATCTCTGAAGCCGCTGCCTCCCTCTGATCGGGTGGGACATCTGGGAGGCTTCTGGTTTTGGGGGGAAGATTTAGGAATGGAATGGAATAACCTCTGGATATGATACGGAGTTACCCATCGATCCGTTGTAAGGGACTCCCAGTTTGACAGGTGCTCCATCAACCGCCCCCCGACTGCCTCCAGAGAGGGACAGTCGGGCAAGCCCTCAGGGCTGTTGCGCGGGTCTGTCCGAGAAAGGTTCTCTAGACCCAAAATTAAGCGGCCCCCCTCTGCCTCTGGGCCGGCGTCCACCTTGTCCTCCTCTGCCTCTAGAGGACGAGTGGTCCGCAGCTGGATGGGATTGCTGAGACTTGCGGAACCACAGCTTCTTTTGTCCCCTTTGATTCCTGGAGAAGGATCTTTGGGGGCTAGAGAAGCGGACTCCGACGGCAGACAGTGTCTTCCCGTCCTTTTCGCTTTGGACCAGCATATCGCAAACGGTCTTGCCGAAAAGAGCAGAACCGTCAAAGGGGGCGTTCGCGAAGGACGCCTTGAAGGGATCTGCGAAGTCGCAAAGACGGAGCCAGGCTTGACGTCGTAAGACGACCCCTGCTCCGCTGGCTCTAGCGGCTCCCTCCGAAGCATGGGAGAGGATCCGCATAGACGTATTAGAGATGGATTTCAGAGTGGCCATTCACGTCGTAAACACATTCTTGTCTCCGACCGACATGGACTCCAGGGGGGCTGCAGCGTATTCCTTGATCAAGTCTCGCTGTAGCCTGATGGTATGTGCCATATAGTTCAGCGCCCTTATGGAAAAGGTCGCTGAAGCAAACATCCGCTTCCCAATCCGGTCCAACGCTCGAGATTCTTTATCTGGCGGGTGGACCAAAGAACTCTCCTGAGCGAGTTCTTTCTTGGTGGCCGCTGTCACCAACATGGCATCAACAGGGGTTCCTTTGACCCATGACTGTCTATCTGTGGGGGGACTTAGGACTTTATCAGGACGCCTAGGGATTGGCTCCACTGCGTCGGGCTCCTTCGACGCCCTGGTGGTAATTAAGTCCACCAGGGGGTCGGCCGGAGGGGACACCCAGGAGGTAGATGGGCCTGCCTCAAACGCCTCCAGGAACACGGATTCATCAAGGGAAGGTTTTGGGCAGACCACCCCCATCTAATACGCAACATTTCCATGATATCTCCATAGGAGACATCTTCAGGGGGTGACCTTGGGGAACCCTCCCTATCATCTAAGTCCGTGTCGGTGGTAACGGACTCGGGGGAGTCCAGGTGCCTCCTTTTACACCGACGTTTCCGAGGAACCTCCTCGGTGGGGCTATCCGAAGAGGGCTCGTCCACGGGTTGTTGTTCCTCCACGGGAACTAGCTGGAGGGCTTGGGCAGGCTGTCCCGATGGTCGGATGATGGAAGACAGACCCTCATACAGTGGGGGTACGGGTGGATCCGAAGCCCGAACTGGGGACCTGGAGGACCTTGACAGTACCCTCTCCACTACCTCAAAAGCCGAAGGAGAATCGCCCTCGCCAGCCTCTGAGAACAATCTCCTCAGCTCCGAGGAAGGGAATCAGGGTCGGAGCCGTGCGCTCCGAAGCCAACAGCTCCGAAGACACAACAACTCCCTCGGATCCGACGCTCAGCCTCGAGAGCTCGGATCCGACAAGCTCGAGG